>NW_016200803.1:0-2512 GCF_001687245.7 Rhagoletis zephyria | reverse complement strand
GCTAGTGGGGTCACTGGCAGCCACTTTAACCTAACCTAACCTAACCTAGCGCCGCAGTACACTGCCTCTGTAACCTTAAATTCTTCCAATGGTATGTTTTTACTAAGGACACATTTATTCTACTCACTAGCTGATGTCGAATAGGAGTACGACGACAGTTCGAGCTACACTGCTTTTCCGAGCAACATTGACACTGCTGATAACTCCATCCACCCTATCTCGTCATAGAGCACCAGTAATAATGTGCGGTTCTCTCACAGCTTCTGTTCCCCCCGACAGCATACCTTATCTGTATGTTGGTACAGAATATGTGAAAATGTTACATCTGTGATATTTTCGCTCCTGCTCTGTCCTTCGTGTTACACGTGAGTCAGGGCTTCGTACATCGCTCCGTGTACTAACAAACCATCTGTGTAATTTCGCAACAACGCCCCGTGAAAATCCCGCCAAGAAAACGACTGGACTTCAACTTAACCGCAAAGAACCTCAAAATAAAACTACAGAGATACTTTTTTTATGGGTCGGCATAAGCAAAGACGAATTTCGGTTCAGTAAACTAAGCTAAATATAAATTCAAACCTATTGAATTGTTCAGATTTCAACGTTATACGAAAAGATTGCGAGAAACACAGTAGAATATCGTCTAATTGATAAAGATATCGACCACAGAAATCTAATAAAGAATGTCAGAGAACAGCTTTTTTGACAGAGCTGATAGCCGGTTCATCATTTAGAAAAATACATCTCGATGCCTCCCGCAAGAATAAGGGGTAGTCGCAACAGCTCGCGAGACATCACATTCACCGTCTATTGACCTATTTCACTCTGGCAGTCGACGCTCTGCCGGTCATTAGCTTTATTGTCAAACCTTGTCGCTCCTCACCCAGGTACTTAGTATCTTAAAAGTGGAACAGAAGTGGGGTGGTGCAATACCGAAACTCGAGAATCCTTCAAATCAAATGGAGTCATATCGTCCTATATCTTTCTTAGGACCAGAAGTAAAGGCAGTATACACTTTGTTCCACCAGTCATTCACACACCATCTGAGGAGCACAGCAACGCTTTGGCATGATTTCCGTATAGTGCAAAGTACCACCCCGGGCACTTAGCGCCGGAAACAATCAGAAAGCTCACGTGCCTATTCATAATCGCCAAGTAAGAGGACGTTTTTTGTAGCACTATACCTGGCGAAAGCTTTTGACACGGTCAGTTGGATACATCGAAAAATAGTTGCTTTCCAGCTGAACTGAAGCGGTCGTCTGCAAATTAATTATAATAAAATTAGCTTTTTCTTGATCTCACAAGCGGATGACGATTTGATTTTGGCGGGTGTGAATGACATTGTTGGCTTATGTCTCAAAGTGAATGGTTATTCCTCAGAAATTTTCAGCTAATTCAATGCACGTAACGTAACACTTCTAGCTACGAAATCAGTGGCAAGCCTTTCACTGCCTGAGTAAAGGAAGTCAAATTGAACTTAAGTACATATACGGCTTGCGCTTCTCCTCCGCGACCACTGATAGCATTTGGGAAGCAAGGACAAAGTAAAGTTGTTTGCAAGATGCAAGTCGAGTGGTTGGTTTGGCTGGTTCTAAACGATATTTGCTTGCAGTTAGCAGGGGCCAGCAGAACGCAATTGATGAAGCTTCAAACCTCCTGTCAGAACGACACATCTGGAACAACCAGTAAGTATGTATGTCGATAAATGATCTTCATCACTCGAACTCTGATTAAATTATTCACAAACTTATTTGTGTGAAATCAGGTAACAATTTTAGCTACTAACACTTACAACGACTAATACCAATTTGCTATCTGCACTACGCCGGAGATGAGCCGATTTACTGCGTATATACTCTGATACTATGATGTAAGTACTTATGTACATATGTATGAATTTCAATATAGATTTGAAGGCACTCACATATGTACGCTTGTATGTATATGAATCACAGGCGACAAGTCGCGTGTTAATACACCCACATAAGCATATGTACGTACATACGTACATAAGCTCGCGTACCACGTTTGACAAAACGTTTCAATTAAAGTGATTATTACGTAAATACCAGCATTGTTTGTGGCGCTCATGCAAAATACCACCGCATACCGCACCGCATCAGAATACGACTACAAACCGCAGTAGCCAAACCGTGGAGGGTGTTTGTAAGTACTATTTATGTGAGTGAAATTGTTTGGAAACCTCTGTATATGTACATGTGTGGTTATACTGCTCAGCCGTAAGCTGCTTTGCAAGTGTTTACATTTGCTGATTACGTGCAATAGCTACAACAATAACAAAGCTGTCATTACATACATGTTTTTACATCGCAACAAAGTGACTTGTACGCCCAGAAGCTTATTATTGCCCGTAATGCGAATTAAAAAATAAAAATAAAAAATGTGGCAACACTTCAAAGGATAATAATCGCGTTAAGTGTTGACAATAAATATCTAGGACGCTTATTATTATTCTTTATTAAGCAAAGTATACAAAATACAAAACTTAATG
>NW_016200802.1:0-2512 GCF_001687245.7 Rhagoletis zephyria | reverse complement strand
AAATTAATGTGCAACGCTGTCAGTCCAGCGACCCAAAAAAAAAAAAACACGAAACATCTGAATAAAAAGTCGGGGTAAAAATACAGCAGCGACAGTAGGAAGCTAAGCACTGCACAGAAAAATAAAAGTGTTTTTAAATTGCGCATTCAGCATAATTTGTTTCATATTTAAAATATTTATGTTAATCACGGCCCGAGACAGTAAGCTAGTGAGACGAGAATTGCGCACGAAATGTCCAGTTCCTTAATAGGGTAAGGTGTCTGTTGTTGTAATACCATAAACATTCCCAAAGAGTTTGGTGAAAGATGTTGGCCATTTCCGGTTAAGATGCGGCTACCCTAACAGTTTTTTTTTTCAGTGCAAGGTAAGGACATGGGAGATTTCTCCACAAAAGGGAGCCCTTGTACAGTATCGGGTTTGTCGCGAGAGAAAGACTTCGTAGCCAAGTATTGTGGTTGTTGTTATTGTTGTTGTAGCAGTAACCCTATGGGGGTTTCGCCATGGCCAAGGTGGCGTCCAGAGAGTTTCGTCATTATGATAGCGATTCATCACATAGAAAGGGTGGACGCAAGACCGATAGAATACAAGATTACGCTGATTGATGTGAAATTCGGGAGAGTAACGTTAATATGACGTCATCGCAGAGACGGAGAGAGCTGAGAGAGTTCTATCAGTATGTATATATGTTTTGTTATGTATATGTATATTACACAGGCAGTACACAAAATCTGCTATGACGTCACACTTCTTTCAAAATTTTCAAGAGAGACTCAGCGGTATCACAATCAGCGCCACCTTCTGTATTTGTTTCAGCATGGGGTGGACTATAAGTGAACTATGGTTATACATATGTATGTATGTATGTAGATGAACTTATCTTCATAGTTAATAGCCAAACCTTTGGCTAGTAGCAAACCTATGTACACGATTTGGTAATCTTCGTAACAATGCTGCCTAACGAAACTCTCTCCAACTGCATACCCTTGGGCACCACAACAAAGACACGTGCGAAACCCTGCAGTAAATCGTGCTAGTTCAGGACTAGCGCAGAACTAGCTCTTTAAGAGGCGGTACTGGTTCTCGGTCTATCCCAACGCAATGCTTTCAACTGTCTCTTTTTACATGGCGATGTCCTACGAAGTGGAAATTGCCCCCCTCTGCAGAACTTTCGAACTAGCTCTAAACTGGTTCCATTTTGGACAGTTCTGGGACAGTAAGTTTTTCTATGGGAAAAAATTTTAAAACTCGATTATTAGATTATTTTTCTATTCTAAACTGGTTCTATTTTAGACAGATCTGCGACAATAAGTTTTTTATTAAAAAAAATTCTGATTATTCGCTTTTTTTTATTTATTTCATTTTTTCTGTTCTTTTACAGATTGCATTTTATTTCTTTTTTATTATTCTTTTATTTTCTTTATATTAAATTTGATCAAATTCTCTTCAGTTTTAAAACGGCACTCAACAATTTAAATTTATTAAATCTGAAAATCACAACTGCCTCCACCGCGATTTGAACTCGCGACCAACGATGTTAGAGTCGGAGGTCTTCCCGCTGAGCCTATTTTAGTATTGTACGAGAATTGAGAATTTGTGCATTTACTTCTCAACAGAGCGCAACTAACACATCGAGAGTTTCAACTGTCCCTCTCTGCAGCCGTTTTGCACTAGTTCAGAGATTGTTCTGAAATGTGTAGGGCGGAACTAGCGCTTTAAGAGACTGTCTCTAAATTTTACTGCAGGGAAACAACGGACTATCAATAAGAGCGCGGTTACCCACGAACGTGCACGTACCGTACCGTAGAAGTGTGTAGAAACATATCAAATTTGCTGTTGATAGAGAGTGAGAGAATCAACGTCAACGTTACGGCAATGCGGTGGTGAATTTTCATAAACACGCACATCCCATAAGATAGAACGTGTCAGCTGCCACGTTCTCCGTTTTGCGCCCGTGCGTTGGTAAATGCGCTGAGCGGTGCAAAAATATATTTCACTCGTGAGGTAAAAATTTTAGGGGTAACTCTTAATAGAACACTCATCTCGAACGCACTAGATGCTGGATGCTGTTGTCGACAAGGAATGAAAGCTTTCTTTCCTTGTTCAAGACTTTATTGTAAAACATGAGATCTCTCCCCTTAAGATGGTAGACTAACTGGGCAATTCTGAAAACTGTCTTCCGTAAGACAATAGTCAATTTTGGCAACTAACTTGAAAGTCCTTTTCTAACTTTCGAAAGACTAATTGAAACATCTGCAAAAGTTGAGGCTCTAGCGTTTTGCTCTGTTTGTCTTTTAGGAATACATTTTGTATAAATTAAATTAAATTAAATTAAAAAGCATATTTTTTGTTAAACAATAAAAACTAAAAAAAAAAATTTAAGAAAACATAAATTAAAAGGAGAAAAAATTTATTTAAAGTTTTTGAAAAATTTAAATGAAAGGAAAAAAATTTTTGTTTTCTTTTTAAAATATTAAAATCTAAGAATTAGAAGAAAATTTAATTCAAAGAGCAA
>NW_016200800.1:0-2512 GCF_001687245.7 Rhagoletis zephyria | reverse complement strand
AAAGAAATGGCGTGTCGTCCGTTTCCGCTGTAGCGTATGTTGTGCATTTGTTTTAACTTCTTTGGCTACCTTACAACTAGGGGGCGGCTCAGGTCGCCACATCTACCCCCTCTCCAGTGACCAATCCGTGAGCGAATCTTACTATCTTCCTGCGTTCGTATGTCTCCCCGGTTTAGCGTGTTCCTCTCGATTTTCGTCATTTTTAGACTCTCTGATAAAAAAAAAATTCAGGCTTCAAACTTTCCGTAGAGACAGCAACCTCTTTTCCGTTAATTTTTACGATAAAGACGCTTGGAACGCTTGACTACCTCGTATGGTCCTGTGTACGGTGGCTCTAGTAGTTGCCGAACCATGTCTGTTCTCAACATTACATGCGAACAATTCGTCAAATGCTTATGGGCGAACATACTTCTCTTGCTATGATGCGCTGCTGGAGATGGGCGAACCAGTCGCATATGTTCCCGAAATTTTATTGCAAAATCTTGGAAATTGACGGGTACATCTAAATCGTCGTAAAACTCATTTGACAGTCGAATGCCAGTTGCATAAAGGAGGTCAGCTGCTGATGCACCAATGTCTGACTTGAAACATGTTCTGAGACCCAGCATTACAGTTTGCAGCAAGTCCGTCCAGTTTGTATTCGCGTTGCACATCAAGGCTGCCTTGAAGGAGCGGTGCCAACGCTCAACCATGCCGTTTGACTGAGGATGATACGCGGTGGTATGAATGTGCTTGCAACCCAAGGAATTGGCCAACGAACGAAATAAGGCGGACTCAAACTGCGAACCTTGATCGGTTGTTATGGTTTTGGGCCAACCAAAGCGTGCGACACATTGAGCCCAAAACGCTGATGCAACGGTCGAAGCAGATATGTCCTTCAGTGGAACTAGCTCGGGCCAGCGCGAGAAGCGGTCAATCATAGTAAGGCAATAGCGATAACCATTCACCAAAGGCATGACAACGATGTCTAAATGGACGTGGTCGAAGCGGTTATCCGGCATAAAAATCTTCTCTGGAGCTTGTGAGTTGTGTCGACCTATTTTCGCACGTTGGCATGGCAAACAGTTGCGCGCACACAGCGTTACATCTTTCCTCATGGATGGCCAAACGTACTTTCGTCGTACTTGCTGAAGCATTGCCCTACCACTTGGATGCGATAGGCCGGGCATCGAAGCGAAAACAGCGTACCGCAGCGATTGTGGTATATACGGTCTTATGGTTTCCATGGAGGCGTCGCAGTATATCGTAATACCGTAGTTTAAGTCCACCAATTGGAGCCTTAGAGATGATTCGCCTCGCAAAATTTGCTTTTACTCGGAGTCCTTATTTTGAGCCGCTTTGACCTCCTTCAACGACACTGCCATTGGCATCGAAATCGAATACAAACGTGAGAAAGCATCGGCGACTGCATTTTCCGATCTTGCACGGTGTACGATATTCGTAGTATACTGTGAAATAAAGTCTAAATAACGAAGCTGCCGGGGCCACGCCTTTTCCGGTTTCTGCGAGAAAGCATATGTCAACGGCTTGTGGTCCGTCTTTACAATGAAAGTACGCGGCTCGAGAACGTGTTTAAAATTGCATCATAAATAGCAAGGACCTCTAGATCATACATACTATAATTCTTTCCCGTATCCGAAAGCTTGCGCGAAAAAAACCCAAGCGGATGCCAGACACCATGAACTCGTTGCTCTAGCGCCGCGCCAATGGCCGTGTCGGAGGCGTCGCATGCTAGTGCTAATTCCGCGCGAGATGACGGATGTGATAAGAGCACAGCGTTTGCTATACTGTGCTTGCACGCCGCAAAAGCATCGGAAAGCTCTCGTGTCCATTCAATTTTACGTCTATCGTCCTTCTTTATACCCCGTGTGGCTTCGCTAAGAGTGGCTTGGACATCTGAGGCACGAGGAATACACCGTCGATAATAGTTGATAATGCCTAAGAATCGCCCCAACTCGCTCACCGTCTCGGGCCGGTTATAATTGACTATGGTGTCAACGCGGTCCATTGGCGGACGTATACCGTCACTGTTAATGGTGTAGCTCAAAAATCTTTCTTCGGACTTGCCAAATAGACACTTGGTACAATTGATCCTCAAACGGTGCTTGCGAAGTATAGACAATACGGTGCGCAGATGCTCCTCATGTTCATCATGTGAAGCAGACATGATAAGGATGTCATCGATGTAGCAATATACGAAATCCATGCCTCTGAATATGCTGTCCATAAATCGCTGAAAAGTTGGCGAGGCGTTTTTTAACCCAAAAGGCATATAAAGAAATTCTATTAGCCCGAATGGTGTACACTCGGCCGTTTTTTGTATATCCGGTTTCGCCACAGGTATATGGTAATGTGCTCTAATCAAATCAATGGTCGAAAAGATGGACTTTCCATGAAGCTTTTCCGCGAAATTGTGTACGTGCGCCACCGGATACCGATCGGGCACAGTAATTGCATTAAGCATACGGTAGTCCCCGCACGCACGCCAGCCACCAGTCTTCTTCGGCACTAT
>NW_016200799.1:0-2512 GCF_001687245.7 Rhagoletis zephyria | reverse complement strand
TAATAATTAAACTTAGCAATTGGTTATAAAAAATAAAAAATTAAAGCTCCTTAAAAAAATTTAAATAAATATATATTTAGTGTATTAGAAAATATGTACATGTGTATGTATATCACACATTTCTTTCTTTCTGAAATTCCTCTATTAAGTTTCACTTCTTCCGCGCGTAGNATTTGACAAGGAATGACGGAAACTGGTACCAAAATAAATCCCATACAAATCCTGTTGGAAACGACAACAACCAAAAAGAAAATTTTAGATACTTCAAAATTCTAAAATTAAACGGTGAAAATATTCTTCTTGCCAAAACGAACGAATCTAGTGTCAATAAATTAAAAAACCAAATACAATGTGTAAACGATAACTCTGATTTGAGAAACTAAAATTCCATTTCTACAATTTTTATTGGCACAACCGAAGGTAATTCTAAAATTTTTATATACATACATGCATGAAAAAGTATATCAGAGTATTCTGAATCGTAAAGAATTTTTAAAGAATTCGGAAAGATCCCATCCGATTTTTTGCCGAATTTTCTAAAATGAAATAAATTACGCACACTTCCATTCTTTTACGAAATTTCGGAAGAAAATCGGTGAAGAAATGAAAATAATGCTGCTATGTGAAGAATTTCATGCAGACTTTTTTCAGAATTTTCTTTATTTTTCGTACAGAAATTTCTTTACGAGTTCGTCTGCAAGTCTGCAAGAAATTCTTCACATAGCAGCATTATTTTCATTTCTTCACCGATTTTCTTCCGAAATTTCGTAAAAGAATGGAAGTGTGCGCAATTTATTTCATTTTAGAAAATTCGGAAAAAAATCGGATGGGATTTTTCCAAATTCGTTAAAATTTCTTTACGATTCAGAATACTCTGAAAAAATGGTTTGCAGGGATGCCAGAAGCATGAATGTGCAAATTTCTCAGGTTTGAGTTTTCGGGTTAACTTTATTAACCCTTAGCTGTTGTATGTTATACCAAAACCTTGAACACCATGCGTACACGTAAAGCACATATTTTGGCTGCATTTCTTTATTCATTCTGAACGTTTGGAATAAACTTTTTTGTTTACTTATTCTTTAGAACGTTCCTGATAATATGTTAACGTATATTTCAAACGCATTCTGTTTATTCCGGTAGTGATATGGGATTATCCGGAATGTATAAAGAAACGCAGCCTTTATAATTTCAATTGCATAAATGTAGAATTAAGTCTCGTAAAAAAAACTTTAAAAGTTGATTCCCAAAATTTTCATTTTTATACATTCATGTTTCTGGCATACGGGCGACAATAAACACACATTATGTCATGCTACAAAAAGAAGGTAGTTTCATTTCAAAATTTTTGACAAAAAATCAGTTTTTGAAGTTTCATAAATTGTACAAAATTATGAGCTACCTTGCCACATTGATATCAATGAAACAATACATCAGAGGGTTTAATGTTGTGCGTTGAAAATGTTCGGTTATTTGTAAAATGATTTTTTGGTGGGGAGCGGAAACGGAAGGTGCGTGTCACCAAAAACTTACTAGAAGGAGAACAGTATAAACTTTAAGATAATTCACCCTTCGCCTCCCTACCCCTTCTACAGACACTCGGGGCCCATTTCAAAATCTTTGACTTCAAATAGCAAAGATGGGACAGTATATATCCATCCGAAAAAATATTGCCCGACAAGTAAACAAAATTACTGCTCTTTAATTTTTTGCTAAAAATAAATTCCCCAAAGAGCCCCATTTGAAATTATTGAAACGAATATATGTAACATCAAAAGCAAATCACGAAAATTTGGTTAAGAATTACAGTGCACAGCTTCTTTTTTTGTGTTTAGTAGTTTTTTTTTTTTAATTGGTCCAAAAAAATAATATTAAAGAAAGAAACCAATGCAGGTATTGAAAGAAGAGAAAACAAAAAATATTGTTAAAAAGGCTAGGTGCCCTTTTACGTACGTCAAAGGTCAAGTAGAATTTGGAACTTGCATGACTGCCCATTGATTGCTCAGTTATATAGCTGAAGAAATAATAAGTTTAAATACATTTTTGTCTAAGTTGATAAATATGAACAGTTTTGTTACACAAATACTCCCACGACCACAGGCAAAAATATTGGCTACAATTTGTCATTTTGTTTGCCATATATACCTTTTATCGGTGCACTTGCACAACATTCGTATTCGCAAAAGCTCCGCATTGATTATTTCGAATGCGAATGTTAAAATTAATGCGGAAGCTCCGCAGTTGCGAATGCAAATGCGAATATTCGCAACAACCCTGGTACAAATATCCGAACCGTAACTTATGCCATTTTCTAAAAACAAAAACTTTCTAAAATGAAACTGCAGTAGTCTTCATCTTATGTGGATAATTCTTGTCACAAATACCTGGTTTCTTGCTTATAACGGGTGATTTTTTTGAGGTTAGGATTTTCATGCATTAGTATTTGACAGATCACGTGGGATTTCAGACATGGTGTCAAAGAGAAAGATGCTCAGTATGCTTTGACATTTCATCA
>NW_016200798.1:0-2512 GCF_001687245.7 Rhagoletis zephyria | reverse complement strand
TATTATTTTTTTTAATTTGTTTGCTGTTTAGCTATGAAATTGTCACACAAACACGTAGACGCACATAAAAGTAGTTAAATAGGTTTTAGAAGAGACTCAATTTCCGATTTGTATGCATTTACTGTTGAGCTGCTTAAATTCGGCGCAGATCAACAGCAGCATAATAAAATGTTTTACTTTAATGCGCAGTTCCCGAGTTCGTGATGCACTATGGGTCATACGCTTTGCATTTAATTCAGCTAGCTCACTATATGTATATCATTATATTTTTTATTGCGTATTAGTTTTGCTCCATAATCAGTTGCTTGCTAATAAGATTTATATAAAATCAAAAGAAGATGTACGGCTTATTGATAACTGTGAAAATGTTTTTTTTTACTATTTATTTTGTATGGAAATATTTAAAATTGTAAGGGATTGATTTTGTCTTAACATAGCCAGAACGATATTGAGAATACTAGGCTGGGCATCAACCCGCGCTCTTAGATCAAATGCTGCAAGGAAGGGTAGTTTAGACTGAGCATCTTACTTGCACTGGCCAGGAACACGACAAGCATACCCAAAAGATACTGAAATCTTGCTGAAAAAAAAAAAAAAAAAATTTAAAAAAAAACAAGAAAATTCGCGGAAATCCCTGAAAGTTTTCTACTACTCATTAAGTTCAGAAAAAAGCTCGTAAAGTGTGAAAAGATCCAAGTTTAATCCTGGAAAATAGCGACAAATACGAAAGATCCCGAAAGTCGCGAAAATTCTTGAAAAACCCGATATAAACATTTGTGTAAGCGAAAAGCTACGAAAGAAGAACTACAAAATCCCGTTACTTACGAAATAATTAAAAAATCAGGGAAACCCCAGGGAAATTTCCGGCATTTAACATAAAGGTCTCAAAAACCAAAAATAATAATAAAACCAAAACGCAAAACAACACAAAAAGTTATGAAAAGATAAAAAAACAAAATTCTACGGATCCCACAGAATGCCGAGGAAATCCGGAAAGCTTCTGAAATCATCCCGAAAAATATTAAAAAGTCCAAAAACGTTACACGTACAGGAAAATTCGCAGAAAACCCTGAAATGTTCAAAAACCGAATTCAAATTATCCTCAAAATGCTCCGAAATATCTACAAAAACACGATATTATACCGAAAAATTTCGAAAATCGCAAAAAGTCACAAAACATTATGAAAGTTGAAAGTTCTAAAAAAGAGTTCTTGCTGATTGAAAGCCGACGGATTCCGTAAAATTCCAAAAAAATCATAAATAAAAACTACGAAAACCCACAAACAGTCACGGCGACGTTAACTCGCTTCAAAATAAGCCACGAAAACCTCTAAAATCTCCATAAAAATTACTACAGATCCCAAAAAGCCAGAGAGAAATTCCAAGATTAACCAAAATTATCCTTAAAAGTCAAAAAAAGGACTGCGGATCCCAGAAAGTAGCGAAAACATTCGAAATATTCGGAAAAATTCCATACGATGCCAGAAAAATCAGGAAGAAATCTTGAAAACTCTGAAAATTTACGAGACATGAAAGTTCCGTAAAGTCTCTAAAAACCCAGTAAATTCACAAAATATGTTGAACGGTTCAAAAAGAAGTCCCAAAATATTCCAAAAATTTCTAGCAAATTTCCGAAAATATCTCGAAAATCACAAAAAGTGCTGAGTGGTCCAGAAGACATTTTTACAGATCTCGAAAAGTGCAGAAAAACTATAACAAAAAAATTCAAAGAGCATCACGAAATAGCTTAAAAAAACACAAAAAGTAACGAACATTCTTGAAGCGTCCGACAAAAAATCCTTAGAGATCCCAAAGAAGCACAAAAATTCGGAAATTGTGCAGAAAAGTCCAAAAGTTATTCGAAAAAAAATCAAACAGTGCTACAAAAGGATACCGAAAAGTCACAAAAGATTGATAATGGCCCAGAAAAAAATCTTACAGATCCCGAAAAAGATTGTAAAATTTATAAAAATTTAGAGAAAATCACGAGAAATATGCGAAGCTCTCAAAATATGAAGATTGGCTAATAATGGGATATACCTTTGATCTAAAAGCGTTTGTGAAATTAATTTGAAAGGCGTAGATAGACTTAATACGCATAACGAAATACCCACTTATATATGTTCGTATGTATGTATGGAAGTAAATACATATGTATGTACATGTATATTCTTGCTTCCTCATGTAAAAAGCAGTGCTTTGAGACATTTAATAGATATTTGCGGTCGAGAGATAAATACATACAGTGGCGGTCAAAAATTAATGAATGGTGTTTTGTTTTTAATATTTACAATATTTTTCAAGGTAAAGTTTTTTTGATATTTTTTTTTTTAATATGGTTCATGCTTTAACTAAAACCACTTTTTAACCAAAATTTTTATACATTTTTTTTGGTATGCAGTTAACAAGCTTATAAAATTCTAGTAAAAAAGTGAAAGTTTTGAGAGGCTAAAAAATCGCATTGATTTTTAATAATTTTTTTTTGCTGACGGCTTTTTCGGTTTTTTTTTTT
>NW_016200797.1:0-2512 GCF_001687245.7 Rhagoletis zephyria | reverse complement strand
AGAAATCAACGACATTGTTGTGAATCACAAAAGAGACGGCTATTTTCGTCAAACGCTAAAACTGGAGAATTTTAAAGACCTCTTCAACACGGGCGTTTTCACCAGTGAAGGAGGCCTCAAAGACAGTGAATTAGTCCAGCGAGCTTTCATTGACCAGTTTCTGCCTTTTCTGCCACTAGAACGAGCTCACGTGAAGCAGTGCATTGTTCAGTACCTGAAAGACCACCGAAATTTCACAAACCCAAATATCAATCCTGGTACAGATAAAATCGAGCAAATGGCTGAGCAGAATGAGTACATTTCCGGGGATACTGAAGTGTTTTCAAGGCACGGCTGTCGACGAGTCAAAGGAATCGTTGACACTGTTCTGTTGATGTAAAGTTTTTTTGTACAGCAACTTACAGAGCTTTCATTCTTGATTATGTGCAACCAGGTGTCGCAAGGGGCACTATTTTTTTTAAATCAAGTTTTAAACTAGTTTTGATTGTTTTTGTTTAAAATGATAAAAAAATAAAAAATTTATTGTTTTTCTTCAAACCGGAAATGCCAGAGTAGGTATCTTCAGAGTGTAATAGTTAAAAAATACCTCTTGGCAAGACCTTTCCAGCAGTACTAAAGTTGCTTGTTAACTAACCTTGCTAAAAGTTAAAAAAAATTATTTTTTAGGAGTTTGCTCAATAGGGAACGTTCCTCGAGGATAAAAGAATCCTCGACAACCCAAAAAAGATCCGGATACAAAAAAGAATCCAGGGATTCTAGGGACAGCAGTGATTTGAACACTGGATCTCCTGATTCGTAGTCAGGCGCCTTATCCGCTGGGCCACAGTCCCCTTTTCTGTAAGTGATGATGGTTAGCAACGCAATAAGCGTGAAAGAAAGAAAGAGAAAGTGAAGTTTGAGGAAAGCAGCTTTTAGTTTCACTGCCTACGTAAACTTCAATGCCAGCGTGGCACAGTGAACGCTACACTTAACGTAGGAAGTCGACCCAAAATTAATTCATTAAATGAAATCATACTTCTTGCTTGAAAAGCATTCGCTTGCTTGGAGTCTTCTCTCTTTCACTTTATTTTTGTTTAAAAACAAAACAACTTGATTCAAATTTAATTGATAAACGTAAAATTTAAAAAATTGTAATTATCAGTTCAGCTCATAATTAATTAACTACATATCAGTGTTTTTGATGTAAAAACAAAAAATTTAATTACAAGCATGCTTTTGTCAATCTGATTTTAGTTATCTCTATTGGCATAGAAACAGTGTTATCTGACATCATCAACATTTCCATAGAAATGACAAATCCTACAGTTAATTAATGTATTGATTGACAACATTTTAGTTTTGTAAAGCATTCTCATTTTAAGTACAAATAAACAAGAATGAAGATCATCATTTACTGTTTACTTTTTTTGCTTCTTCTGCTGAAAAACAACCCTGTTATGGGAAATAGCTGGGCGGACTACATACAATCAGCGTACTTCTTGCTAACGGGAAAAGAGCACTACCACGACCGTTCATCAGGCAGCCACCAGTGGATCAACTACCAGCCTGATTTTACAGAACTAAAACAAAAGGTTTTTGGGCAGCACATCGCCGTTGATGTGGTCACCAGTCTGGTCAGTGTCCATCTCGCCAATGACCGTCCTCAGCGAGCACTGCTGCTCTCGCTGCACGGCTACACTGGAACGGGCAAAAGTTACCTCTCGACGATGCTGGCTCGGGCACTCTACCCGCACTACCGAGCACACCAAAACAGCGTTTTTGTGCACAAGCTGCAGAGCACACATCACTTGTCGAAACAGGGTGATGCTGCCGCAGTGACGAGGTTCAATGACGCCATCGAGAAGGGCCTTCTCAGTGGTGGTGGCCGGTGCTTGTTTATTCTCGATGAGGTGGACAAGTACCAGGAGGGTTTTCTCGACAACCTCATACCGTATCTAGAGGCAGATTTTATCCGGATAAATGGAAACTTGTACGACTCAAAAAAATCAATTTTTATATTAATCTCGTGAGTGAGCAATATTTTAACTTTTAAAGTATAATTTTGTTTGTTTTAGCAATCATGGCGGAGAGGCAATCAATCGGGTAATGATCAAAAGAAAAGCCAACGGATTTGATAGGTCTTCAGTTCGCTACTGGGACTTTGAGGAGCTCATTGATTCTTCTCATCTAATTGGAGGCGGACTAAACGGCACCGAATTAGCTACAAGAGGCTTCATCGACCGTTACATTCCTTTTTTGCCACTTGAAAAAGAACACATTAGGCTGTGCACCGAAGAATACTTAAAATCCGTAAGAAAATTTCATCAACCTCAAGTTAATCCTGGAGCAGAGTTTATTGAGAAAGTCGTCGAAGAGATTACCTTCATACCTCTCGAAACTGAAGCTTTCTCGAGATTTGGCTGCAAACGAGTCCGTGCAACAGTAGACACGCTGCTTCCTAAGTAAATAACTGATAAATAAAGAGCAATCCGTATTTTAGCATTTGGCCATTAGCAAAAATCTGCAGCGTTCA
>NW_016200796.1:0-2513 GCF_001687245.7 Rhagoletis zephyria | reverse complement strand
ACTGCTATACCATTTTTACGTAAAAATCAAAACCCAACAGAATTCGACATGTTAAGTGCTATGCGTTGGGCAACCGCTTACACGCCAAGCCCATTTAACAGATTCTTATGCGCAACGCTAAGTATGCATAACTGGGCTATTAGCCTGGAATGTGCGCTAAGGAATGTAGCGAAAACATAGCGATAAAAGCTAAATTAATGAAATGAATAAATGAATTGTGAGCCAAATGAAATACTACCTACATCCAAATTTGTGTAAAGAAACTAAAATGACAACTATGTGATTAAGGATGCCAAAAGTGAAAAGAATGACAGCGATAAAGACTAGGTGGTGTAAATCATGATACAAAAAAGAAGGTAGTTCCATTGTCACTTTTTCGTCGCCATATTAACAACCCGACAATTAAGTGGATTGTGACACTTCGTGCTACCGTATCCAATATCTAAAATCCTTCAAATTTTGTTATTCATTTCTTATTTATTTGAACAAGCGAAGGGAACATATTTTGTTGGGTACGGCTGGCACAAATAACCGAACATTTCCAATATTATTTTTGAAAGAGGTCTATTGCTCAATAAGTTGATAATTGTGTTTCTAGTTTTCATACTAACAATAAATCATAAATTTTTTTTCACACCCCTTCTAATATTGAACAATAAAATATTTTTACTTTTTACCCAAAGCAACAACGACATTGTCGAAACATACTAGAATTGGATAGTTATCATTTCTCTGAAAGTCATGAAGCCTATGGGTCCCAAAGTAAATTCCGTTTTCAAGTTACTTGAGAGACATGGACAAAGGCAATATCGAAATGTGCAATTTCAGTGTCTCAATTATATCAGAAACAAACGTATCCGATATAGAAAACTGTAATAGTCCTGTAGCTCATTTCTGTAACAATTCTCTACCAAGGCAAATTCATATATGAATTCGCCGCCTTGTTCTCTACTGCTAATGAGTAGTAGAGAAGGATTTATATTCTCTACCAGTAGAGAAATAATCGGTAGAGAAAAGTTACAGACACGAGCTACTGGCTAGCTACATTGTGTAATAATCAGATGACATAATGGCACTAAATAAATTTTAAAATATGTTCACTAAAATTACATTAATGTAAAAATATAGATTTTTGGCAAGTAGTTCTCGAATTTACCGTAAAATTTTAATGTTTTTAAGATAAGATATTAATTATTTTTAAAAGTTAAATGTTGATACAACTATTTTATTTATACTTCCAAATTTAGGATATAAAATTCCCTCCACAAAAAAAGATAAATTGGGTAACGCCGCTTCGAATTTTTTACAATTGGGCAATTGTCAAAAATCTCCTTTTTAATCAAAAATTTGTTTACCTTCTTTTTTGTATCATGTTGTAAATAGTTATCGAACGTGGCAAAAATTGTCTGCTGCAAAAGTTTCCTTATGGACAGCCAAAGTAAACCTTGTCCTTTACAAACCGTTTCATTCCTAAATGCTGCTTAACTCAAAATACAAAGTGTAAAATTGTTTTGCAGCTGTTGCACAACCACCTGCTTCTTGTCTGTTTGTTCGCTGACTTTTGCGATTTTTTGTATTCGCATTAGGGGTATTCTCGAAATCTTACAAAGCCGTTGCACGTAGCACATATTGCACGGATTGCATAACTTACAAATACACAACAACAAAATACATGTGAAACAGCACTTCCTATCGCTGCATATTTTGCAAAAAAGCATAACAAGATAAATGCGACTTTGTGCTAGCTGTTTCGTTGTTGAAATAGCTACATATATCCCTCAAATCGCTCACATAATTTTTTTCCGGTATGTTATTATTGTATTTGATACAGAATTTCGTTGCTTTCTACCCTATGCATGCTACGACTTTGCAATGCCAATTTCGGAAGAGTATTTTTGAAGTTCGTTAAATCCAAGCAACGTGCAAGACTTCGAGAGAATACCCCTATTGTGTTAGATTGCTGCTGTACGACATTTTCCGGCATTTTGGTCCTCTTGTCTTAGCCGTGTTTTCTATTTGTAAAACAAGCAGCGAAGATTCTTTGTAATTACTTGGCATTTTTATTGTTTTGCTCTTATTTTGCTTGAGCTTCTAATTGTGATTTAAATCCTTTGACAAAGTTGTAACGCGGATACGAAAATTGCAGACCAGTCGGAGAGAAATTTAACGGTTTGTATACAATTTACCAACAATTACTTGAACCGATAAAATCACATCAAACTGCGGACGTAATTAAATGTCAAACGAGTTTTTGAGGGATTTTAAGAAGGACACTACTTCTGAAGGTAAAAAAGTTCTTGTGATACTTGGCTTTGAATATTGTTGGAGTTGACGAACGCAAAAATTTCGAATTTCGCGCAATGCAATTTTGGCAGGTAATTGCGGTGTTCCGATTATTCGGCTGTTTGCCAAAACTGTTTTTCAATACAACTTTACAATTCCTACTGAATCAAACCAAAAGTCGCCTGAGTATTGCACAGAAAAGTACCATAGATTCCATTCACGCGGAGGAT
>NW_016200794.1:0-2513 GCF_001687245.7 Rhagoletis zephyria | reverse complement strand
AAGTAGTACTAGTAAATTTCACTCATCTGTTTAATAAATAAATTTTGTATCAAAATAAAGAAAATTTTTTTTTGCGAAACCGAGGATATAAGGTTGTCTGCAAAAAACCTGGCCTAGATTCCGGTTGGCGAGCTTTTAAATCCAAATATGCTGCAAGGAAAATTTCAAGTGTTGGAATTACACAAAAAAAAGGCCGAGACACGTAAACATAATTTTGGGTCGTAGATTGTGGATCTGCACACCATTTTTCTAGTTCAGGTTGTAGGTTTTCGTAGGATATTTTAATTTTTAAACATGGAAAATGTTGCTCATACGCCATGTACGAGTATGTCCGACTACGGCCATGTACGATATGGCGTATGAGTAACATTGTTTCTTGCCCCTATTTCATATAAAAAACTATTGCACATTTTAATTTGACCATTCCTAAATTTTTTATTTATCGCATCGATTTTCATCGTAATTAGCTTGATTTTTTTTCAAGGGAATAGGCTTTAATGCATACATACATACATATAATTAAATTGTAACAGGCCGATGTCTGTACATTATAGATATTAAAGAAAAATTATTATGGGGAGTTTTTTAGAGCAATAGAAGCCAAATCAAAGTTTTTTCTTTAATTTTTGTCTGCCTGTGTGTACGTTTGTACGCACATCACTCGAAAACTAATGCATGAAATTGGACGTAGTTTTCACCGGTGTATTACTAGAGGTCCAACTTAAAATATAGAACGAAAAAAATCAGAGAGTTGCCACCTGTTTGAAAATTGCAGTTAAAGTAAATTGATAAGATAAAGTGAATACATATTGCAATATGGGTATCAAACTGCAGAGGTTAAGGAAACTTTATTGCCGAAAATATTTTCGAGGAGGGTTGCCTTCTGCTTGAAAAATTTAGTTGATAAAATAAACGAAATATTACAATACAGTTATGAAGCACGCCGGGTATTTGCTAGTATGAAAAAAATTACAAAAAATCTTTTTTTTATTTCTTCCTTGTTAACGTTTGAATTTTTTAAATGAAAATGAAAATATCTTGAGAAAATGAGCTGATCTAATAAACGGCATACAGTATTGCTGCAAAACCATCGATAGTGGCAGCATCGTTGGTTTTCGATAGTTTTATTAGGGTGACACGTTAATTGGAAAAGGGGACACAAATGTTACTTTATTTATAAATATTATATTGAACGGATTTAAAAGCTAAAAAATACAACTTTTCATTTAGTTTCAAACTAATAGTTTATTTTCACCAAGCCTTATCTGCAGTAAAAAGTAAGAAATAAACCCTGCCGATCACCCCATGTGAAAGATTTTTGGTGGAAATATGATATAAGTGGGAGCAACCACAGAATTCATCGTATACCGATTTTTAGTGAAATCTACGATATTCGTGAAATCTACGAAAATGCGATCCCTAAACCCGAATCACTACGAACGTTCATTAGTAAGTATTAAAAAATTCAAAATAAAACAAAGTTTATGTAAGAAAGTTTAAAACAAAACAGTGTATTGATTAATTTTCCATAAACTAATAAAAAAGTTTTGCAACAACAATTTGCTTTTCGCAGGTTAACGTGATAACGGGATAGTGGCTAAAGCAATGGCCCCATCGATAATATCGATGGTCCCTTCGATGGTTTTGCAACACTAGTATACAGATCCGCAATCTTTGACCTAATATTATTTCAAATGCCAGCCAGTCCTAAAAAACGTTTAAAAAAACCTGAAAGATCTGGCAGAGCAAAGCTTAGATTAAAATGTACTTTTGAATCGGCAAATTCCAAGAAAAAAACGAAAGATACCAAATAGTAGATCACGAATAGTTGCTATAAAAATTCCTATATTCTCAAAAAAAAGATAACAAATTGTCCCAAATAGATTCGAAAATTTTTTTGACACCTCTCAGTACTTGGTTCAAAACTATCGATACGAAAATTACTTGGTATCGATCGAAAAGTATTGAGTATGTACTTGTATTTACTCGTATTGTTCCATGCCTATTCTTTCATGAGCTCAGCTTGCGCAATTCAGGTAGCTGTTTTTCCTTTCCGCACCTTCCATTAGATACAAGAATAAACTCATCATCATAAAATTCTTTTAAATCGGTTAAATATTTAACGTTATACTCATTCAATAAAAAATCTTTATTGTTGTTCCTGCTCTACCAATATCAGCTGTTGCCAACAACTTTTTGTTTTTTTTTTTTTGTTATGCATTTTTTAATGCTGCGCTTTGTTGTTGCAGTGTAAACTATCTATTACTTTTATTGTTTTTTGCTTTTGTTTGACCATTTTATTTTACTTTTTTCATTATGAGCACTTTTTACTAGTTTTTGTTTTTGCCCCTCCTCACTTTTTGCTTTTTTTCTCTCTTCCCTTTCACATTTCATTCTTTGCTAATCGTTTTGTCAATATCAGCTGTTTCCAACAGCTTTTCATACCCCACACCCATACAACTAAGTAGTATGTACTATGTAGGTATTTGCTCACTTACGAGCAGGGCTGCCAA
>NW_016200793.1:0-2513 GCF_001687245.7 Rhagoletis zephyria | reverse complement strand
TCCACATTTCAAACTTCGTACAAAAATTATGAAAATTCAACAAACTTTAGCATTTGCACCCGAAAATTTTAAACTTTTTATTTAAAATTTTTAGAAAAATTTTGGGTATGCAGTTTTTAGCTGGATAATCGACGGTGTTGTGCATTTTCTTCCATATAAATATATGTTCGACAATTTCGTTTGTGTGGAAGAAAATGCCTAGCACCACCAGCAAAAAAAAAATAAACATTATTAAAAATCAACGCGATTTTCAAGTGCCTAGAAATTTGCACTTTAATGTGCTAAAATTTAATTAGCTACAAAACTGCATTCTAAAATTCTAAAAAAAGGTTTACAATTTTTTTTTTTGTGCAAATGTTAAAGTTTGTTGAATTTTCATAATTTTTGTACGAAGTTTGAAATGTGGGACAGGTTAGGTAAAGTGCTAAAACTTTTATAATATCTAATATATAAACTCTAAATAAACAAAAGAAAAATAGCCAAACCTAGTCAAAATGTCACTTGACTTAATCANTTAATCAGCTGACCGCAAGTGTATGTACAGATTGTAACCAACTGGTCCATTGGGGACATTGCTGCTGTAATGTCAGCAACAGCGGAGACACCAGCAGCAGACTTTGGGGACACCTTACGCGCGACGCGATTGTACCAACTCATGCCACTCAATGGAATTGAAAATTCAAAGTGACAGTAGGATAGATAGTGTGTGAAAAAAACATGAAAAATAAAGTTAAGTAAACACGCTTAAATTACAAATAAGAGAATAAAATGCAGGCAAATCAAGTGAAGTGTTAAATCGAAGCGAAAATCTATTTTATACACATTTCTAACATTGTTTATATATTTCGTATTTCTTTTTTTATTCGCACCCAAGTATTTAAAAGTACACATAGATACCAAATTTTGCCCCATATTATGTTTTCTCTGCACTTTTTCATTATCTATTTTATGTCTTTCTTTGCGTTTTATTTATCTTTAAGCTTAAAGTGTTGAATCAAATGCTCCAAGCAGCTTTATATACAAGAAAAGCTTAGAAAACATTTTCATTTCGAATGTTTTGCTTCAATTTTACGCTAGGAAGTGTGGGAAAATATTTTTTCGACACCTGAGCATATTTATGTTTTGAGTTGTTGTTTTTTTGTTTTTTTTTCGGTGGCATAAATACAAATGCATACATACAATTTGGTGTAAGAGTGATCGTACGCGTAAATTTTTCAAGTCAGTTACGAAAATATGTTAGCCGTATTGAAAAACTAGGAAAATTATACATACATATTTATGTAACTACTAGGGTGATTGACGCGTTCGCCGTTTTTTTTTTTTGGATATCGGATATCTCTAGGCGATTTTTTAAATTTTGATTTTTCAAATATCGAATAAACCGGATTTTTTTAATCGAGCAAACCGTTTTTTTTATTTCATACAAATCCTGACCTCTCAATAAAAGTTTTGAGTTTTTCGAAGTTTTCAATGTTTTTTCCAGTTTAAGGGAAACCCCTAAATTCTTTTAAAATTATATCCTACGTGGTTTTTGGATGAACAATATATCGGGCCCTTACCGACAAAAAGGTGTAAGCGACATTTTTGTCAAAATTTCGCTTCAGCAAATTTCTGTATTTCTCTGAATGTATATACATAACTGCAGCGTTTTGTACCGCAGAACCTTTTGAAGTCAAAAAACTAAAAGAAATTAAAAACCCTAAAAAAAGTGACTTAATATTTTTTTGTAGGCAATTTCCTAAGCTAACCACCATTTTTTTTTTTAATGAGCGTTTACAAAATTTTCGCAAAAAATCCGTTTTTTGTGGCCTTTTACCCCGCGCAACTTCTCTAGCGACATTTCAATCAAGAGGGTCTGTGCAGAAAAGCTTTTTACGGCACCTCGGATCTTACGATGTACCAGATGACTCTTTTATTTTCCGTTGATTAAGAATTGCTCCAATGGTGTCATAAAATCCCGTGGTGCATATTTTTTGGAAAATCCCCACTCCTTAAATTGCCAGCTGACATTCGAATTAGAGATGGGCACGCGACTAAATATGCAATCCCGATGCCGCCCATCCCGAAATTAAATATTTAAGTCCCGAAACCGCCCATCTTGAGGTTTTTCCGAATGATACTGCGGGCCACGTGACCCCCGAGATCTATCACTAAGAAAAATTCACATGTCTTTCAAATTAATTTTAAATAACAAAAAAAAGAGAATGAAAGATTTTTTCGTTTTGCTTTGCTGTTCGTTTCCGTCTCAATAAAACATAAATATAGTTAAAGTCGTGCTTTGGACCAACCCCAAACTAAATAACGGATTTCAAACTTAACCTCACTTCGTTCGCCAGAGGTCAAAGAGGAAAACATTTCGCTGATTTTATTATTCTGTGGATTAACACTATTGGAGAGTAAAATATATCATAGTTTCTACAAATATATTTAACTATGACTCTTAGGCCAGTTTCTCACTGCCAGTTTATTTTTTATTTATTTATTTATTTATTTAGTCTACAGAAAAATGTTTT
>NW_016200792.1:0-2513 GCF_001687245.7 Rhagoletis zephyria | reverse complement strand
AGTCTGCTCACAAATCCAAAGTCACATCACGTGTACTGCACTCACACTTCTTCAACAGCTTTGTTTTTGCCGTTTTGTGTGGGTAGTAGATCTTATCGGAGAAAGGCCTGGTACTTGACACCGTCTTTGCGTTTGGCCACCTCCAGATCGAGCACGAACCAGACGGTGGCGAGGACGGTGAGCAGACAGAAGCCGGTGGTGCAGTACCAGATGAGGCCGGCGAGGTACACCGGCGCCGTGGCCGCCCTCACCACCGCGTAGATCAGCCCCAGCAGACAGAGGAAGCCGTACACCTTGATGATGAGGATGTGCTCGCGGTGGGAGGCGATCAGGCCGACCAGGTGGAAGAGGGCGCCCACAACGGAGACGGCGATGATGAAGGCTTCGGTGGTGGTCTGTGCAAGAAAAGATTTTGTTGAATGTGTTTTTGCGTCACTTTTGCTCAACTTACATCAATCGGTTTTGTCTTGCCTGCGTAGTAGACGGCGCTGAAGTTGTTGTTTATGTAACTGGCCAGCAGAGCGAAGCCGATGCAGCCTACCAGGTTGCTCAGCACCAGCAGGCTGAAGATCGTTTTCTTCAGGTAGTAGAGCACATTTCGAGCGGACATGATTGCAAAGCGATTTGAAAAGGTAAGTTTTGCTTTGTTTTGTTTTGATTGCTTTGTGAGCTTTGAACAAAGGAGTAGCAGCAGCAACAACAGCAAAACTCCCAAATTGTGTTGCTCTTTGTTTTGTTTTTAATTGTGACGCATTTTTATTTTTTATACTTTATCAGAGTATACAAAAACGAGAGAGAAGGATGACTGATAGGAGGACGTTTCAAGATTTTGAGTCATCACTACTAGTGTTGTTGAGATTATCGATTGGAGATGATGATGATTTGAATACAGCTCTGCATGGCAACCGCAGGCTTAGACAGTGTTACCATTCTGCTGCCGCCGCTCCTGCTCCGCTTTCTCCCTTTTTCGCCTCTCCACTAGCTCTCCGGCCACCTCTTTAGAGTACGGCCAAATGACGNCAAAAACGAGAGAGAAGGATGACTGATAGGAGGACGTTTCAAGATTTTGAGTCATCACTACTAGTGTTGTTGAGATTATCGATTGGAGATGATGATGATTTGAATACAGCTCTGCATGGCAACCGCAGGCTTAGACAGTGTTACCATTCTGCTGCCGCCGCTCCTGCTCCGCTTTCTCCCTTTTTCGCCTCTCCACTAGCTCTCCGGCCACCTCTTTAGAGTACGGCCAAATGACGATCCACAAAAGGCCATTCCAGGGGGTGAAAACCAGAATGGGATAACCCAACTTGAAGACGTTCACCACTGGGCCCACGATGAGTAGTACGTACAGTGCCATACAGCTGATTACGCAGTAGGCATTACTTCGGAGAAGCCCGTAAACGCCCATCAACTGACCGATCACTGCAAAACAACAGAAGATGATCACTCCCACGTTGGCCTGCAATCATGAATTGAAATTGAAAGGGTAAGTTAAAGTTTTTTAGTTGTATTGTACATTACTTTCTGGTAAAAGCTGTTGAGCGTTTCATTGCTGATGTGCCCCTTAAAAGCGCCAAAGCCCCAGGCTAGGCAGAGGGCAATGAAGAGCAGATTGACCACTCCAAGGACAGTTGAGGCAATTCGGGAGAGGCGAGTGGAAATGGGACTAGTTGGGAGGCTGCAATTGAGCAGGTCATTTACCGTCCAGTCGGTGATGCCCATAACTGCTGAGTATGCTTTGATCACAAAAGTGTGCTAAAAATCAAAACTTTTTGGTTTTGCCAAAAGTAACAGGTGATCAAATCCANGACCACTCCAAGGACAGTTGAGGCAATTCGGGAGAGGCGAGTGGAAATGGGACTAGTTGGGAGGCTGCAATTGAGCAGGTCATTTACCGTCCAGTCGGTGATGCCCATAACTGCTGAGTATGCTTTGATCACAAAAGTGTGCTAAAAATCAAAACTTTTTGGTTTTGCCAAAAGTAACAGGTGATCAAATCCATGTGTGTGTGTATCAATAATCGATTGCAAGTGCACAAAGAAATGACAAACAAATAATCTGTATAAACTGGTTTTCTATGACTACTGCCTCGGTTTACATCAATTACAAACTTGTACCAAACTATAAATAGCAGTATTTTATGCGATTGAAAAAGAGTATATCATTTTTACAAAGTCTACATCTTTATATTTTCTCCAATCAAAATCGATTACAAACCTCATAAACTCCCGGCGCCACCTCCTGTAAAAGGTCGAGCTCAATCATACACGACTGCGTTTCGGCCAAGCTCGGCCTCTGTCGGCATCCAGCTAATATCAGCGCCCTGTCCACTGCCACCTGAAAGTCCTTCAACCGAATGCAATAGAGCAAGGTCAGCTGCAGTACCAGCAGTTGGTTGTAGAGAAAGATCGCCAGAAGGACTTGATTGTGAAAGAGGACGGTTCCGGCTCGAAAGAGGTAGGGTACCAGCACTAGCAACCAGACGGTGATCAGGTGCACCAGCAGACAGAACG
>NW_016200790.1:0-2513 GCF_001687245.7 Rhagoletis zephyria | reverse complement strand
AACAACAACATCGGGTTCACTTACTTGCTCGATGGTGCAGACACTCGAAGAGCGCCCAGGCAAAGGAGGAGACAAAGAGCAGTCGGAAGGTGGCGTAGTAGAGGGCGGTCATCGTGCGGCCGTACTTGAAGGTCGCCTTGAAGGGCCAGTGCTGCGGCAGGTAGATCGCCAGCAGGGTGAGCAGCGGCAGCACCGTCCAGAGGATGACGCGCACAGCCTGAAAAGAACAAAAAAGATGCTCTTCATTAGCAGTAAACAAAACTCAGCACGGTAAATTCACTCGCTGGTAATTTCAGCGGCTAATTTCGGTGCTCTTTTTCTGCAGGCAACAGATGATGATGAACTGAACTTGGCTTACCTTGGGCGGGACGCAGCGCGTCGTGTTGTGAATGCGTGCGTAGTAGCCGATGGCGAGGCCGCCAAAGTAGGCAGAGAAGTGCACCGGTGTGCTGAAGTACACCACCTTCAGAATGGCCGGAATTTCCCTGTAAAGAGAAAGGAGCAAGAGTGAAAGGGAGTGAATGAGTGAGTGAGTGTCTGAGTGTCTGAATGACGTGCTGGCAATATTGATTACATCACTTGCTAATTAGGCAATTANGTGCACCGGTGTGCTGAAGTACACCACCTTCAGAATGGCCGGAATTTCCCTGTAAAGAGAAAGGAGCAAGAGTGAAAGGGAGTGAATGAGTGAGTGAGTGTCTGAGTGTCTGAATGACGTGCTGGCAATATTGATTACATCACTTGCTAATTAGGCAATTACGCAGTGATGCTGCTGCTGCTGAAGTGCTCTAGCAGCAGCAAAGCTAAAGACTCAATTTGTTGTACTGCACTTTTCGACTGCACTTAATGCTTCATCTAACGACCCCTTCCCGCTTTTTTTCGCTTCTAGAAATCTCAGATGACAAATTGCCCTTACAACCACTTCTGCTGGTGCTGCTGCTCTTGCTTTTAGCGAAAGTGAGTGCCAGAGCACAGATTGGCTTAATTAGTAACTGTCTAGTACTATACAGTNACGCAGTGATGCTGCTGCTGCTGAAGTGCTCTAGCAGCAGCAAAGCTAAAGACTCAATTTGTTGTACTGCACTTTTCGACTGCACTTAATGCTTCATCTAACGACCCCTTCCCGCTTTTTTTCGCTTCTAGAAATCTCAGATGACAAATTGCCCTTACAACCACTTCTGCTGGTGCTGCTGCTCTTGCTTTTAGCGAAAGTGAGTGCCAGAGCACAGATTGGCTTAATTAGTAACTGTCTAGTACTATACAGTGTGTGTGTACTGCACTGTACCATTTGTGCTCTTTCTATTCAGCTGTCGGTCTTCTGTTCTTCCTCATTCTTCTTGCATCCTCTTCCTCTCTTGTTCAGTGTTCTTCTTTTTGAGCAGTAGAACAGCAGTAGACAGTACACAGCAGCCAATTGATCTCGCTTGATTAGGTTTTGCCTGAGTCAGTAGAGTTAGTNTGTGTGTGTACTGCACTGTACCATTTGTGCTCTTTCTATTCAGCTGTCGGCCTTCTGTTCTTCCTCATTCTTCTTGCATCCTCTTCCTCTCTTGTTCAGTGTTCTTCTTTTTGAGCAGTAGAACAGCAGTAGACAGCACATAGCAGCCAATTGATCTCGCTTGATTAGGTTTTGCCTGAGTCAGTAGAGTTAGTAGAGCGCACCAGACAGGCGATTACCCAAGCACTACTACTACTACTACTAGGACGACTATGACACTAGGGAACTGGCGCAATAGCTGGCAAAGGGAACAACAACATCCTCAACTTTAACTACAAACTTGGCAAAGAAGGAGCTGGTACTCTCAAAAGAAAAGAGGGGAGCGCATTCATTGATCCGTTTTTGCAAAAACTTTCTCGTTTTTTCTTCTCTTTTATAAATGCAATACTTACGCGAGGTAGGCCTTCTCAAAAAGCGGCGATGTGATGTTGACCTGCTTGTTGTAGGCAAAGTAGCCGGAGGCAAAAACGCCAACGGCGATTAGGGCACCAAAAGCCTTCCAGGCGTGCTTCGAGCGGTTGAAGGCGAAGATGCTCACAAAGATACCAATTAGCGTCAGCTGAAACTCCACGCTCAGGTACCAGAGGTGGGGAAGACACTGTAGCAATTTTCGNCTCACAAAGATACCAATTAGCGTCAGCTGAAACTCCACGCTCAGGTACCAGAGATGCGGCAGGCACTGCAGAATTTTTTTATTAACACAAAAAAATTAAAAAGAATAAAAAAGGCGTCACTTGACACTTACCGTGTGCTCATAGGTGTAGAAGTTGCTGCTGAAGAAGAGGTCCCGCCAGTAGAAGCGCCTGCAGGGGCCCAGAATGGACTCCACGCCGGAGTTGTACAGCGGGCCGGCGTTCTTCCACAGTGGCAGCAGGCTGAGGCACAGCAGCAGGGTGATCATCGAGGGCAGAAAGCGAAGGGCTCGCTTGGCCACAAAGTACAGCAGATTGGGGCGGCCGTCGTGGCGGGCAATGTACGGCAGAGCGGTGTACGCCATGAGAAAGCCACTGAAACG
>NW_016200788.1:378-2514 GCF_001687245.7 Rhagoletis zephyria | reverse complement strand
TCAAACTCTGCTCGGTGCTTGGAAAAAGAATGACCTAAATTCAGTATACTCTACATGCTTCCACTCGACTAATAAATGACTCGAATGTGGCAGTTTATACTTAGCACATATCCAGTATCATTTGCCACAACGACACAACTCAATTTATAGCAATTTTGAATAGAGCCAATTAAGGTTTTCGCGTTCAATAATTTGCTGTTATTTTAAAAGGACAACTTTTAAGCTTTCAAATTTTGACTACTTTTTAAAGATTAGACAACTATTAGAGACATGTGCCACAATTGCGCCCTCTGTGTCGGATCGGTAACACGTAGTAAATATATGTCGATATTTCACACAAAAATATGGGGACTTATCAACCAAAACCGCTGTATAATTTAAACACATGAGATATTGAGTTGTGTCGTTATTGCAAAGCACCATCGATTTGTAGTTGTAAACTGCAAAAACAATGCCGCTCTGGCCATTATGCAATGACAGCACAAAATTTGCAAATGCCGACTTTCTTTTTTTCATTCCGGCGAAAGCAACTCAAAGTCTTTCTCGCTTTACTCAGCGCTCATTCAAGCATAGCATCCTGCCACCCCAACTGCATATTTTCATTAAAGAATTTATGTAAATTTTAGAAAATTTGTGCTGACTACAACATAAATATTTTGGAGACTGATGCAACATGCCTTTTTATTTTGTCTATTTTTATATACTATCAGCATTGCTAGTTTTAAATGCTTTGATGGCACACTTTGTGGCTTACGTTGGTATATACATACGTATTAGGGTTGTCCTTAAAATAGCATCATCATGGGGCACCCTTTTATATTGTTCTACGTACAAAATAAAGACAACCACGAAAATTTCAAAATTCAAAGAAGAAATTTAGTTGTCGCGGTCAGGATTTGAAAAAGTTTTATTTTTTTACGCAAAAATTCTATAAAATTTTTGACTTTGAAAATTTAAAAATTTAAAAATTTTAAATTTTCTCGGATGTCTTTAACCCCATACAAAATTTAGATCTTGATATTTTTAAGGAGCACCCCAATATGTACATATCTACAGTATGTACACAATAAACACCCCAAAACTACATTTGTATACAAATTTCTCTCATGCCATTCCACAAAAATACTCCGTGTCCTATCAGCTTACATACACCCAAAAATCCCAGCAGGCAAATGTAATTTATTAGAATCGAGGAGGTAATTGATGGCTTATACT
This sequence comes from Rhagoletis zephyria, assembly GCF_001687245.7. Taxonomy (NCBI): domain Eukaryota; kingdom Metazoa; phylum Arthropoda; class Insecta; order Diptera; family Tephritidae; genus Rhagoletis; species Rhagoletis zephyria. The sequence continues at coordinate 1,299 of NW_016200788.1, read as the reverse complement.
GACTCTCGCTTCCAGAATGCGTTATTGCTAACACGGAACATGTCCTAGGAAAATAATGTGTCGCGTGTCGCTTTATAAATCTACAAATAGAAAAAAAAAACTATCACTGCGCCAGGGTTTGAACTCGCGACAAACAAGTTGGTAGTCGTACACGCATCCACTCCGCTACAGCGGCTGTTGAGATAACGTAAAGGAAAAATATACTTAAATTTGTTGTAAAGTTTTTTTTGTTTGCTTCTGGCTTCAAAACTACACATTACCCGCTCACTTATACTGCGATGCATAATTTCGTTCAATCGTAGTCGTTAATGTTTTCATGGTAGAAAAAGTTGATGCATTCCCCATTTGCCTGCTGGGATATTCATACAACTCGTTGCGCTCATTGCGCTCGTTGCCAACTGGCCAGGCAAGCGGGAATCAGATTTCACTTGCCGTATTTGTGTGCCCCTCAGCCGAGTAAGTATCCCCACACACAGCACAGCGAGCTTACAAAAAGGTCTGCATTCACTATTTTACATACAAAATTATGGTGGTGGTGTTTGTGATAACAAATATCCCTTTTTGAACGTTGTATTCAGGCGCATAGTGGCTGTGCCAAATTCACACTTGGGATTTTTTCACTCTCTGTCACTTTTAGGCGGCAAAGGAATGTAACGCGAAACATATATGGACTTATGTGTAAAAATGTATTAAAATATGTGAGATATACATATGTATGTATGTTTTGTGATTAACAAAAGGTGCGGTTTGGCCAACAAAAGCTGCTGTGGCTACTTTAGCAACCATGTCATTGCCGTTGAGTTAAAAATACGTAACCAACTTTATCTGCTAATAAAATTATGCAAGTTCATGTAAAAAAAAAATTAAAATATGGAAAGGTGACTAGCTTAAAGTCAGCAATGCTATATAATTTTTTTTTTT
>NW_016200788.1:0-206 GCF_001687245.7 Rhagoletis zephyria | reverse complement strand
AGGTTTCCCTTAATCCAAGGTAGGTTGGTATTGAAAATGGGCGAAATCGGACTTTAACCACGCCCACTTCCCATATAACGGTAATTTCCAGAAATAGGAAAACTGCGATATTTTAGTAACTAATGAAGATTATTCATTCAAAATTGATATTTACAACAGTTTTTAGACGAAAAATAAGAATATTATACATTTTTGGAAAATGGGCG
>NW_016200787.1:0-2514 GCF_001687245.7 Rhagoletis zephyria | reverse complement strand
TTTTTTTTTTTTAATTTAAAATTCGCAACATCATCTTCTGGAAATTTGAAAATTTAGAAACTGGGCATACAGTTTTCGATGTTTAAGAACTGGTTACAATGTTTGAGTGATAAAGAAATTTTACTATAGTTTAACGTTACTTAAAACCAGGACATATGTAAGTAGTTTTTTGGTAATTTAGAAACTAGACATAAAATTTTAAGTCATTCAGAAACTCGGCATAAAATTTTTGTTATTTAAAAACTGGACATATTTTGTTTTTTTGATAAAGTAAAAACTGAACATAAATTTTTTATTTTTCGTCATTTAAAAACTGGACATACGGTTTTAATGATTATAAATTCGACTTAAATTCACATTTGTAGATGTAGTATATTTTAAAATTAAAAAAAATATATAATTTCTTGTTTGCAATTTAGAAAATAATTATAAAATTTTACATAATTTATAAATTCGACACAGATTTTTTGTTAATCAATATCTGGACATACTTTTTTAGTAATATTAAAACTGGACATAAACTTTTGGTCATTTAGTAATTGGCAAGACATTTTGGGTAATTTAGAAACTTAACAAGAAAAGGACCTACATACATAAAATTTTAATTTCTTGTGTAAAATTTCTAAATTTATTAATTACTGTAAGTTTATCAAAACAACAAAAGTTGAAATTAAATCAGATATTTTCACGTGCGTAACATTCTTAGCGAAATGAAAAGTAAACAAAACATTTACCACTCAACTATTGAGGTTTATTAAAAGACCCCAAGAGATTAGACATCTATTAAATAATTATAAATACTTACCTACTGGAAATCATTTCAAGTAATTTTTGAATCACGATTTTAAGCAATCACATGACAAAGCAGTTTGCTGACAGTTTGCAATGTTAAAAAAAGGGAAATTATCATGAACTCGAACTCTTAAATTTCTCTTGAAAGTGGCACCCCTATATGTGTGTACATTAGGGTGGCCCAAAAATGTATATGGATAAGTAAAGTCGGATCTCTGATGCTATCACCCCATAGGCTTATTCTATACCGAAATAAATTAAACCGGTGTTGCTTTATTTTGAAATCAAAAAATATTTAGAGCTCGCTTAAAGCGCACGAAGTTTTCCATGTATTTTGTATGGGAAAAAAAAACAACTTTTCGTAAAAATGGTATAAAATTCTTGAAAATCATTAGTTTTTGGTTGAAAACTCTAGTTCCTCCTCAGTATACTCCCATCAATAATACCCAATTTTTTGTTTAACCATTTTTTAATACTACCTTTTAATACTTTGAGCGGTTTAAAAATGTTTTTATTTAAAAAATAGAGGTATATTTTTTTGCTATACAACAATCTTGGGGGTGAGAGCATTAAAATTCCGACTTTCCTCTTTGTGACCACCCTAATGTGCATACATACTTGTGAAATTTTATCACGAAAGGAACTACTTCTTATATAAGTTTAAAACTAAATAAATGTGTACAGTTTTTTAATACATAAGAAATTTTTTGTACAAAATAAGTGCATATACTACATAAGATGTAGCATGTATGTGTAATATACATTGTATATATATATATTTTATCACAAAAATATGAATTAGTATAACAGTTGCTCATTGTTCATTTTATAACGCAAATACATGGTACTTACCGCATATCCCCGCAAGTTGGTAGTACATATTTACAGTCCACCGCTTAATCGATCACTTCAAAACTAGAGTTGCACATGTGCGTGTTAGTATTAAGTACGAGTTCCGATAAAAAATAATGTATAATTATATTTATCATAACACGTTTTGCACACGAGTTCTTCATAAATTGAGCACATATACTACTTTCCGCTCAATGGGCTTCGCATATATATGTACATACATATCAATTCCATGAGTATATAGAAAACTCGTGCAAAATACCAAGTATGCACTTAGTTAGTATAATGAGAATGAAATGACAAAATTTGTTTTGCTTATCTTAAACAAAAACAAAAACTTGCAGACGACCATATTTATGCTCATGGTGAAATTCCACTAGGCAATGACAAAATTACGAAAAAATTTCAAAGAATTTTATGTGCTAACAAACTAGGAAACCAACCAGTTATGACATCTTTAATAAAAGACTCGAAAAAAGGTTTCTTTCGACAAGAATTTTTTTTTTATATAGAAATTCAGTAAAAAGTTGACTTTTATTATTTCAGTAAGATGATAACAGCTAAATCAGTCCAAAAATTTGCTTGCTAAAAATAAAAGAAGATATTTGAAATTTTTTAACATATCTAAAAATTAATGAAAAAAGTATAAAGAACGTAGACATGTATTAATTTACAACATTTGTTGCATATTCTATATTTTCTTTGAATATGCCAGCAAAATAATGCATCAATTCATTCAGAAGGTGCTACAAAAACAAGGATAATTGAGCAAAATCTGAAAATTTTGCAGCGCCGCTCACCCTATTTACCGAACCCAAGTTTATTGAAAAATATTGCAAAGTTTGCGAGGTAACAAAAATGGCAAGGAGT
>NW_016200786.1:0-2514 GCF_001687245.7 Rhagoletis zephyria | reverse complement strand
ACATACATACATACATATGTATGTAAGTAAGTATAAATATGCGTGACAAACGTATCTACGCATGCACACATGTCATACGGAACTATACCACGGGCATGAGGTGAGGAGCAACCCAGTTTAATCTACTTCTGTTAGTTCAGCAGTCATGAAGGTTAATTCCATAGTAGATATAGCCAGTGAATATGTTGCTACACACATACATATATGCAAACTTGTACTTGAAGTAAACTAATCCCAGTGGGTACTAACTAACAAGTCAACAAATATATGTACATACATATGTATTTATGTATGTAGATCATAGGTGCCGTTCCTACGATCAGCAGTTGCCTAAGGAAACAATCACAGCTGGTGCTCTTCATCATATCCGGGATTCTAGCAGAGGAAATTCCTGCCGTGCAAGTAGACTGTGTCAGTTGTTTATAATCTTTCCCTTAAAGTATGGTTTTCATGCCTTAACTATCACATTTTTTCGAAGAAAACAATTCGGTTTTTATTTTACTAAATCACCTAATCCTTCTGCTTGCCTCAAATTGTAAAGTAAGCTGCAAAAAAAAGACTCCTAAAACCAAGAAAATCATAAAAAATTCAAAAAACCAGGCGGAGACGCCACAAAGTATGCAACACATTTCTTGTTCACCAAAACTTCAGTTGCATAGCTTTTAAGGTTAAATAATACTGATGCATACTTTTCGGAGCAGCAAACGCAAAATATTATTCCAACGTATTTTGAACTGCATCTAGCGAGGCACGCTGCACAAATGATAACCGGACTAAATGAAATGAGGAAACAAAAAAAAATGTTCATTGAGAGTTGCTTTATCTAGTTTTAATCTAAATACACCCGTGCGATTATAATAAGTACACGATATTTTGACCAGTTTTCATTATTTCTCTTTTATTTGTTTATTCTTAATTTTTTCATTTTATTTATTAATTTTTTTCTTCATGGCTAGCTCTTTATATAACAAACTATATAACCACATTTCAGAGTTTGCAGAAAAAATTAAAAAAAAAATTTCACAAGAAATTTTTTGTTTTGATTTTTTGAAAAAGTTCTAAACTTAAAAATATATTTTTGAAAACAGGAATTAGCTACATATTATGAAAAGAAAAATTATTATAAAAACATTTATTATAAAAAAATGTATCATAAAAAATGACTTATTCAAAAATATTATAAGTTAATTACAAAAAAAAATATATATATATATGTTTAAAACAAGCTTTCTAATTATAAACGAAATCGGGTCAATAATATCTCGACTCCTGCGCCACCTTTCTGCAAAAAGTCGAGTCGAATATAAACTAAATCAGAAATATTTCGAACCCTGCGCTACCTATCGGTTTTAATAATTAATTAAAATTATTACAAAAAAAAGTGTTATAAAAATTCCTTTTAAAAAAATTGATGGTGTCCGACGTGACATTCGTACGACTTTAGAGTTAAATAAATTATACGAAAACGGAAGTCACTTATAAAAAAAATTTGCTGTTGTTTAGCTTTTATCCTTTCGATTAACACACTTGACTTGACTTGGAACACTGCCCTCGGGGAAAGCGATGAAAAGGAGGTCATAGCGGAAGTGACAAAAACAGAAGTGGCTTCAGAGTGCATGTAACAATAAGCAAATCTCTACGAATCCTGTGAGATTTTCCTTTCTCATTCATTCTTTAAATAAAGTCAAATTACGGCCCATTTCAACCAAGTCATACTCAATCAGAAGCAATTCGAGTTTGGTTTTATTTTTAATTAAAATGTGATAACGGACGTGAAATATCGGAAGTGGCAGATTTTTCCTGCGTTCAACTAATTAGCAGCGAAATTCCAAATAATATTGTTTGCAACTTATGTTTTTATAATTTTAATTTAAAATATAATTCAATCTATAACAGAAACCACATAAATACAAGTTTCGAAGCTCGCACAAATTCTAAAAAAAATTAATTAAACTTCAAAAAATTTTCATCAAAATTTCCAAATTTTTAATCAGAATATTACGGATTTTTTTCATACAAATATAGGTTTTGAACTGCAAACCCAAAAATTTTCTAAATATTCTGATTAAAAATTTGGAAATTTTGATGACAATTTTTTTAAGTTTGTTTATGTTTTTTGAAATTTGTCCAAACTTTGAAACTTTTATTTAAGTGGTTCCTGTTATAGATTGAACTATATTTTAAATGAAAATTATTAAAAATAAATAAATAAACATAAGTTGAAAACAATATACATATATTTTGAATTTGATTTGAATTTAATTTCTTATTNTTTTCATAGCCTTTTTCGCCACCTGAAAACGAAGTATAAAGTTATAAAGTCGTTTTATTCCATTCACTTGCATTTTTTGTTTACCATTTTCATGGAAACACCCAAATATATAAGAACATTTAGTATCAAAAAATTTATTATAAACTAATTTATTTAAAAAATATTAATTACAAAACAATTTAATTATTTATACTGGGCGATCGTCAGGGCATGACATATGGGGCGTTAAGTGATGTCCTGGA
>NW_016200784.1:0-2514 GCF_001687245.7 Rhagoletis zephyria | reverse complement strand
CAGCGAGTACTCGCACACTTGTTCAATGCTCATTACTCGAAAATTTTCGAGCATGAGCTCGAGCAATTCGAGTTTTTTCGAGTAATTTGAGCAATGTTTTTTTTATTATATTGACATTTTTGATAGCAACTTTTTAAATTTTTCAAATTATTGATATATAATGCAAAGATCGTTACATTGGTATTTAATAATATAATTTATTTAACATGAATTAGAAAGCAGCTGCTGACAAATACAATTTACGAATTTTCTTTTGTTTATGAAATTGTTCAAAAACTCGAAAATTTTGAACAAACATTTGAGCAGTTGAGCAATGAACGAGTTTCGAGCGAGTATCGAGCTACTCGCATTGCTCGATACCCGGGTATCTAGAGCTCTACAACAAACAACACTTAATTTACAATTAAAAAGTTTAATCAAGCAAACACACACATATCGAAATGAGTTGCAAAACTCTTTTCATCGAACTTATTACCAGCGCACATTCATTCGCACCTATGCACATGCTCACGCACACATACGCACACACTCACACACATGCCCGCAGATGCAATAAAAGCAGGCATACCAATTTTGTTTTACAACTTCTTTTGCCTGTTGCGACAATGTAACTTTTATGCGCTCAAATTGGAAATGTAACTTAATTATTTCGACATGCAAATGCGACAAGTGCTCGATGAAACGATTTAAAGAGTCCTTGCTGTTGCTGTAACTATGTATGTATGTAGTACATAGTTGCTGCTGCTCTCGGCTTTGCTCGCACAATGCATCGCTATTATTTTTGTCAACAATATTCGTTCGCCTTCAATGTTGACGTTAAGCAGCAGCAGCAGCAGCAGTGCTTGAGTGAATTTACTTGATTGGATTAAATGCAGTACAGCCAACAACCAACAACGATGGCTTCGCAGGCAACATAAAAAAAAAATATTTAAAAATTTGTTTTTCTTATTTTTATGCTGCAGTGCCAGCGACTGAGTAAATTTGCGCCAGCTATGCCGCAAGGGCAGCATCACAACAAAACTACGAGTACAGTGGCAGCTGCATAGGCTGTAAATAAATATTTCAAAATATGTGTGTGTGTGTGTGTGCTGACGGTTTGACGCTTTCGTCATCGTCGGTTGGTTAGCCAGTCTAACTATTGCTACTCCAAAAATGTTGACTAATTGAATTGCGCTGCCACTTTTTGCTACAAATAACAAGATTAGGCGCGCTAAGAGAAGGAGTGCTGCATAGGAGTGAGTGAGCGCAGCTGCAGAGCGCCTTACATATTTTTACTTTTCGGAGATTTGCGAGTGAACAAAATATTTTGGTATTTACAGAAAAAACAAAAACGGAGCCAGTTTATTGCAGTTTTCATAATTTTATTTATTGCAGTAACTTTGTGTGGCTGCTCCCGAGGCAATTACAAACTAACAACTTTTATGGCAGCTAAATAGGTAGNTGAGCGTGCAGAGGTGCTTGCTGTTATTTGTTAGCTTCCAGAAGGTGCGGGTTCAAATCCCATCAGAGGCAAAATGTTGAAATGAATTTTTTTTTTTGGCTTCGAAATATGAAAAAGCATTTGTGAAGTGCAGAACGAATGCGTATTCAAACGAAAAATACTGACATTGAAGTTCTTTAAACCAAATGCATTTTAAACTAGTTGAAATAAAATGCAGAATCGGATAATTGACCTGCTCCTAGGACATGGCCATGTTAATAAAGTTAGTTGCTTATATGAAAAAAGGAAGAACTCCAACCACTTATAGTTGGTAAAAAAGTACTTTTTAAATTGCTTTTAAAGTAGTTTTATTTCCTACAGGGTAGTGATGTACTTTTACACATACATATATAATGCCGTTTTGCGGGTTTTTAATGCAATTGCAAATAGTTGGTAAAATCTAAACAGTGATAGGCACTTAAGCTTATTATGGCTTATTATAAATAAATAAACTGCAGACTTTTCTGTGCCCTGAACATTCATCTACTTCTAAAAAAAAACGTACGTTGCCCTACCCTCGTGTGTGACTCTTCACACATAACGCAGTGCCATGTAGTTTTCCTATAGGAACTTTGCTTGTTTTACTTTCAGTGTGCAGTGTACATGTAAGTATATATTAATACGTATGTATATATATACAAAGTGATAGGCGTACCATCTGATCCTGCGTGTAAAAAAAATTGTCTATCAGGCAGATTTCATAAAAACCGTGCAGATATTTTTACATATGGTCAAAAAAAAAAAGTTAAGTCGGAACTTTAATGCTCTCACCCCCTAGGATTATTCAATATCGAAAAATATACTCCTATTTTTATACCCGAGCGCAATTATACACAAGGGTATTATAACTTTATTCGCATAACGGTTGTTTGTAATAGCCAAAACGAATCGAGAGATGTCTTGGGACCAGGGTGGCCAGATATTATAGGGACATAATCAGTACAGTTGGGATCAAAAATCAGTACAGAGCCATAAAAATCAACTCATCTTTAAGCGTATTTTTTATTATTAACAATATAACAACCAAATAACAG
>NW_016200783.1:0-2514 GCF_001687245.7 Rhagoletis zephyria | reverse complement strand
GCTCAATTTGATACAGTTAACATTTTTAACTTAAAGTCTTCTTAATTTCTTTAACATTTCCATTACTTCTGCAATTTTAATTTGTTATCAAAAAAAAAAGGTTTTGGTGTGAAAAATTTTGCTACTGTAAGGCTAGCTGCACACTTGTCGTCCAATCATAGTTGCGTTATCGTCTCGCCCTGAAATTTTGAGCCGAGCAAATGCATTTGAAAGGAGATCTGCACACTTGTCGTTATCGGCTAGTTATCGGCAAATCGCAGAAGATGCAGAAACGGATAAGTGCGGCACTGTCGTTTGCTAATCGTTGAGCGCGTATTATTAGTTTACATTTTATGGGGAAAAATTTGTGAAAAAGTTAATATTTGCATTAAAATTGCATACAAATTAGTATTTCTTGCATAAAATCTGTGAAAATGATTAAAAAGTGGATAATTGCATTCAAATTCAATAAATGTGAGCGTTTTAACTATAAAATATGACGAAATTGACAAAACAAATTTGAGGAAAAGAAAAGAAGAGATATTACTGAAACATGATGTCTAGAATTAGCGCAGCACAGTCTATATTTTAAAAATTTCTAGTTTTTGTAAATATTTCGTGAAAATATCAACCAGAAAAACAGAAAATACCTGCTCCAAGTGAATTTTTAGGCGCCTAATGAATTGAAATATCACGACCGAGTGTGCGAAAGTGTAGTCGTCATGTAATCGTTGCATCATGATTGCAACGATGAAGCAACTATGATTGGACGACCANTCAGGTTTTGTAAATATTTCGTTTCGTTTATTTTTCAACCAGAAAAACAGAAAATACCTGCTCCAAGTGAATTTTTAGACGCCAAATGAATTGAAATATCACGACCGAGTGTGCGAAAGTGTAGTCGTCATGTAATCGTTGCATCATGATTGCAACGATGAAGCAACTATGATTGGACGACCAATGTACAGAAAGCCTAAGCCTAAAAAAACATACTGAAGCGGCGAGCAAAGAGAACAAGTGAAACGTTGTTTACAAATGTGCATATGTATTTAAATGGGAGCATGCATAGTGAAGAGCAAAGCATACATACACACAGGTTTGTAGTCGATGTACAGTGGTCTGAACAGAGAATCTAGCGGGCCAAAACGTTGATGGATTTGTATGAACACCACTTCGTGTCCACTAGTTTATGGGGCCACTAATTACAAATCTTCAGTCAGGTTTCAAATATCCAAAATGCCGTATCCAATATGGTGGACAAATTTTTAGAAAATTTTTGAATTCGCTTGAAACTTATTGCTCGGGGAAAATTCGAAATGGTGGATCCGATATGGCGCAATAATTTAAAAAAGAATTACTAAATTCGCTCGGAACTTGTTACATTCGGAGTTTTTATGGTAGCTGATTATAAATGTGAAAGCAGGTTTCAAAAATTGTCAATGATGGGTCCAATATGACGGCTTTCTAATTTAAAAAGTTTGTGAATTTTAATAGAACATAGTGATTATTCCGTACCTCTTAAATTCTAATATTTAATAAAGTTGTCTTTAACTTTCTGTGTGTGTGTGTAGTTTATGTGTTAAATAATAACAATATGTCAATAGAGTTTTGCAAAATTTGGCAGAAATTTTGTCTGCAATTTTGAAATCTAATATAATTACGATTTACTTATACTTGCAAATATGTATATTTTTCACTGTTATAAATGAGGAATTAATAATTTTTAAGATGACACGATCGAACGCCACATCTTTTACTACTATTTGGAAAAAAAAATTTATTAAAACCGAACTCAGGGTGCTGCATATGTCTCTAGCGAACTTCGAAATTTGAAGAAATTTCTAGTGCGTTCAGGACGGTAGCGTTTACAGGTGCAAAATTCATAAATTTTAAGACTTTCAATCTTAGTATTTCGTTCCACAAGATTCTTTATTCAGACCACTGTGCGACGCTGCTCACTAATACATTACTTGTTTAGCCTTATAGTGTAAACAGACGGCAGCTTTGATTCGGATAAACTCGTTAATTCAGAATTATCTCGGAGAGCTTTGAGTTAATGCTCAAACTTAATGCGCATCAGGGATATTTTCGATGGCAGCACTGACCAAAACTCAGGGAACGTAGAATACAGAGAACCTGCAACCTGTGTTAACAAATATTCAAAAAAATATTGCTGGTCATGAGACTCGAACCCGCGGACTCGCGGTCCGCTTAATCAGATCAACTGCGCCGTTGATCCATATTAACTTTGCCCTCTGTCCATGCTATAAAGCGACGCGCACACAGAGCGATTATGACCGAGCTGATAGATGAATTTATAAGCAGGCTGACAACTGCCAACAAGTGAACAAGTGAACCACTGCTTAAATGCAAGTGGGCACACCAAGAATATACACTTAGCTAAACTTGAGTTCATCTCCCAGCTCAGCCGTAAGCGCTCTGTATGCGCGCCTCCAAAAGGCAGGTTAACCGTTCTTGGTTGCACAGATTTTTATTTAATTTCTTGGTGTTGGTTGAATCTTCCGATGGGCTGAG
>NW_016200782.1:0-2514 GCF_001687245.7 Rhagoletis zephyria | reverse complement strand
ATTCGATTCTGCAAAATTTAACTAAAACAACGAAATATGGGTATAAAATTAAAGGTATTTTTTAGGACATTAGTCCGAAGATACTTTCGATGAGGATTGCATGTATTTTTAATACAAAAATGTATTTTGTTAATATCAATAAGCATATGTACTCTTCAGCACAGATTATTTTTAGTAAGAAATTTACTTTTTTCATAAGATATTAAAAACCAAATTTTTGTTCTCAAAATATTCTTTTTAAAAGCTTTCTTTCTTTTCTTCTTTATTCTTTAATTCTTTATTATTTTATTCTTTTTAAAAGCTTTTTAAAAGCGAATCCTATTCGATACCCAAAGCTTGAAAGCTTAAACTAAATTTTGCACTTAGAGCTAAGCTCGGCCAACCTGGTACTAAGAGATGAAGGAAGAAAATCGATGAATAGATAAGCGCAACATAGTCGCATGACTATAAACGGTAAAAGCATTGAGTCACTTAGGGCCGGTTCCTCAACGTCTGGTTATCAACAAATGCAGATTGAGGGCCAGATACTTAATGTCTGGTTAACACTAATCTCCGGTTAAACATAGTTATTGACGTTACCGACTCCTTGTTGTATGCATGGAGTCAAAGAAATGTGTGGAAAACGGCTCTCGCAACGAGGTTGGCGGGTACATAACCGCTTGAGTCACAACCACGCTTAAAAGCTGCCGAAAAATAATAATAAAAGATGCAATATAACGAGTTGAGGGTCACTATAACAAAAGTATTTAAATCGCTCATTCAGATTTTACTCATGAAATAGCAAAAGGAAATGAAGCCTTCTACGTATACAAATATTTAGATGTTAACCTATACTACAGGCAAAGTTTGATAGTTCAGTGAAATTTGAATTAAACATTTTGAGAGCCTTTTATTTCTCGATATAGTCACCTTTTAATTTTTCATTTATACATTTAGCCCAGCGTTTGGCCAATTTTCTTATTCCTTCCGAATAAAAGATTTTCTTCAGATCCTCCGTCGACCCGAATAGCTTACCACCGAGCTATTTGGGAATAGAAAATATTCGCAGGGGATTAAGAGGTGGTTGATGACGTGGGAGGAATCTTCACATGCTGGACACTCATTTGGTATGTCGGGATCGAGTCTGGACTGGTGATCGCACCTTACTAAAATCATCCTGCTAAGCATTTTGTTGTGCTCCCTAAGAGGGAGCATTTGGGCGTCGCTATACAGATAATGCTCAGGCGACATAAGAAGGCTTGACTTCGCTTTACGGGATGCAGGATTTCGACCAGTGGCTTTGCTCACTGCATCAAATAGTCCCCGGCAACCAAACAGGAGCAGCTAAATTTAGAACCGGACGGTTATTGCCTAGTATGTTACCAATAAGGTCCCTTTGTCTTTGCCACAGGTGCTGCCGGCGAGCGACCTGAGGACCTTATTGTGCCAACGACGCGAATGCGTAGGTGAAGCCTGCCCTTTTTCGTTGAGATGGAGAGAAGGTTCGCCGTTGATTTCGTCGGGTAGGGGGACAGGTCCGTGCAGGGAAGAAGGGAGAAAGTTCGGAGAGGTAGTCGTTTACTTTAGAGCAGAGGTAATTAATTCAATTTCCGGACGTAAATATCAAATAGTCGTCAGCGTATGAGATTAGTGAAACTGCCTCCCATTGCTGCGGAACTTCGAGATCTAGACGTGAAATAATAGGATGAGCAACCACCCTTTGGTATCTCTTGTTTAATTCGCCTTGATTTCGAAGGCTTATATCGAAAGGTTACTGACGACGACCGATTCAACATAATTTTTTTTGCCTACAACTATCAATTAGGTATTACTCAAGCTCAAATAGGGGGCAGTGAAAATAGTGGTTTTCGCCAAAAATGTGCCAATTTAGTATTCATGTTATTTGCATCTGTTGTGAGCAACATCATGCAAGGATCTCTAGGAAAGCTAGATCGATGGACTGAGTAATGTAGTTGAAGAGTGAACCCAGAAAAACAGAAATTATGCTCTTTTCGGAGAAGAATAAAGTTGCCAAACTTGAATAGCGTAATCCTACGATAACCTAAGTGAGAGAAGTATCAGTGTGTCATATTGGATACTAAGATGAGTTGTGAAATAAATATAGAAGAAAGAGTTAAGAAATCAAAAGTTGCCTTTTACTCTTGCCTGTGGCTGAGATTTCAAAAGATGTACTCCAGTATCGTCCCAAGATCTGTCTCCATGTATATCAGTTTTATCTATACAGTATTTGATTTTAAAATGGTCATATGAAATTCAGTTTACTTTCTCTTGGGGCCTTTAAGTTCATCACCTCATCTAATCTATCCTGAACCGCTAAAAATTAATTGGTGCATAATGTTTCTTATTTCTTCAATTACAGAATCACATCTTCAGGGAGCAACAAGCGAAAGAGAATAGAGAAGAAAGCATAAACCTTTTACGATTATGCATGCAAAAGCCATGAAGCATCAAATCGATTAATCGCATAGCCACTCGCTGGGATCGGCAACAGATTTTAATAAGTTTATCCCGATT
>NW_016200781.1:0-2514 GCF_001687245.7 Rhagoletis zephyria | reverse complement strand
TTTTCAATATTTGGTGTAGAGAAGCACACCGGGGTACCGCTAGTATATATATATATATATATTTTTTTTTTTTTTCCATTGGAATTATAAAATCTACTATATTTTAAGACGTCCACCAAAATATTTCCGAAAAATACTAAGATTTAAGTGCGCTGGACCGATTTGAAAATACCTCCAAAAATGTTTTTTTTATGAATAAAAATAGTTTCTTAAAGATTTTTTTTTTTTGAAAAAATCCCCTCAAATGACATAATGATTTAAGCTTAAAATATTTGCATAAAAATATTAAAAAAAAAAATTATAATTTTAACGGAATCGTAATGATGATGCTGTTTTCAAAGAAATATTTTTTAATTATGGATCATTAAAATACCTTCCATTTGATACCCATATTATGATGTTTTAATTAATTCGTAACAAATTTCGAATAGGTGGCAACCTTATACGAGTCTTCTCGGGGATAATGCCTATTCAGATNTATAATTTTAACGGAATCGTAATGATGATGCTGTTTTCAAAGAAATATTTTTTAATTATGGATCATTAAAATACCTTCCATTTGATACCCAGATTATGATGTTTTAATTAATTCGTAACAAATTTCGAATAGGTGGCAACCTTATACGAGTCTTCTCGGGGATAATGCCTATTCAGATAATCTTAAAATCCAAAACATCATCGGTGTACAAAATTTCATCGAAATCGTTAGAGCCGTTTCCGAGAACCCTGTGAATATATATATATATATATATATATGAGACTGCATCACCAAAAAAATTTGCAGTTTTTCCGCCGATATTACAAAATGTATTATAATTTAAGACGTCCACCAAAATATTTCGGAAAAATATTAATATTTAAGTGAGCTGGACCGATTTGAAAATACCTCCAAAAATTAAGTTTTTTATGAATAAAAATAGTTCCCTCAGATGACAAATTAGATGAAGCTTAAAAAATATGCATAAAAATATTTAAAAATCTTTTCAACGGAATCGTAAGAATGAGATTTCTGATGCTGTTTTTTTACTTTCTTCAAAGATAGACTTACTAAAAGCTTGAATAACTGGGCCAAAACTATTCTGATTTGGGCTTATGGGATCTCAGTAGAAACGTATTTTCACACTCTTTTTATTTCTGTCTAAAATAAAGTCATTCAAATACCAACACATCCTAATTCAACTCTGAAAGACGTTCGTTCATCCTACCTTTCTCTTTCATCCTTTGAATCAGTTTATTTACAAAGAAATAAAAAGGGTGAGAAAATATATTTCCAATGACACCTCTTAAGTCTAAATTGGAAGAGTTTAGGTTCAGTTATTCAAGTTTTTCTTATACCAATCTTTGAACAAAGTTAAAAAACAGCATCAAAAATCTAATTATTACGATTCCGTTCAAAATGTTTTTTAATTTTTTTTAAACACTTTTATGCAAATTTTCTAAGCTTAAACCGTTTTGTCATTTGAGGGGTTTTTTCAAAAAAAACATTTTTAAGAAACTATTTTTAATAATACAAATCTCAATTTTTAGAGGTATTTTCAAATCGGTCCAGCTCACTTAGACCTTAATATTGTAGGCAAACACGTCTTTTCTGTTTCGAGTCACCTTTATTACCGCTCTTCTCCAAAGAATTCTGAATACAACATACTTATTGAGAACGTCTTTGCAACGGACGCTGTACGCAGACTGTGTATGTAAATATATATGTATAAGCTTTATGTTATAGACAACTCATCAAAATGCATGTATACATATACATGCATTTTGATGAGTTGTCTATAACATAAAGCTTATACATATATNTATGTATACATGCATTTTGATGAGTATTCTATAACATAAAGCTTATACATATATATTTACATACACAGTCTGCGTACAGCGTCTTTAGATTACTTGTACGTGGACTTTACCAAATAATATTCATGTTGCAGGGTGATTATGTGATACTTAATATATACTACTACAATTCGGCCATCCTGACCTGGAGATCACCTGATCTCCTTTTGCCCTAGCCCTGCTCTTCATCCGAAGATTCACTCAACGTTTCGCGTCCTTCGAACCACGGGCGGATATTCGCAATTGCCCACACACCTTTGTATGGAAGCCGAGACTGTTGAAGCCCTTCAACGTTCTCCAGAACATACCTATCGTTTCTCAATATTTGTGTGACTTTATAGGGACCTTTAAACTTTCGTATTAACTTTTTGCTGACGCTGGTACTTGAGTCAAAACTTCTAACCATCACATAGTCGCCTTCTTTATAATTCTTTGATATCTTCCGTTTTTTATTAACATACTTGGCATTATATTCTTGAACTTTTTGTTGATTTTCAGCCGCTCGTAAACGAATTTCTACGTGACTCTTCTGACTGCCTGACCCCTGATTCCCATACGATCTTTCCTCTAAGTCATCGGATACTGCGCCTCTTTGTCTAACTCCAAAGAGCATAATACTTGGCTGTTCGTTTATGGTTCTGTGTACCGTATTATTGAGAACAAATTCAACTTTTTCTA
>NW_016200780.1:0-2514 GCF_001687245.7 Rhagoletis zephyria | reverse complement strand
AACACCTAGCAATTACTCTGGTATTTTAATGCATTTTCAACCGCCAGCGCCACAGCCACAGCCAGCGCCATCGCCATCGCCACTACTACAACCGCTATTGCTGTTGCTGGCGTTTGTGGCATGCAACCAGCTCCCGTGTGATTGTAATTACGTAGGAATGGTGGAGAGAAAACGAAAAAGCGCCGTACCTCCCAGCAATGGCATCGTCTGTCGCCTGCGCTGTTGATTGGCATCAGCAATTATTACCTGTAATTTGTTGTCAGTCATCAAGCAGCGAGCGATGGCAGCGAGAATCAAAACAACGGCCAATCTTTTTTTTTGTGCGCACGCAAGCTATACATACATACATGCATACATATGTACATACATATATTTGCAACAAAGTATTTATATTAANTCGCCTGCTATGTCTACTTATCCAATTTTCTTTCATTATACTGACAAATAGTATGTATTTCTTTATCATCAGCAGCAAATCTTTCTTGCATGCATAAATATTTTCATTCTTCTTTCTTTCTCTTCAAGTAAAATACCTTTGTATAAAAATATTGAAATAGTATGTTTTGTTGGCCGTTCTTTTGTGCTAAATAAATAACGGCTTATTTAAGAAAGTTTAAACCAGATTCTTATCGCAGCGTAATTGTGTACTTACTCAACGTAAGGCGACGCAGATAGCGAAATTCTTCTACACGCTCGTTGCATGGCAATAACGTCTGCGTTTTTCCTCCATATTTTTGCATTTATTTTTGCTTTATTGTTGTCATAATTTATAACTAGAAATTGCTCCAACCAACCTCATTTCGCATTACTTGCTGTAGGAAATCTCAGTTGGGTTGTCTTTGGGAAGGCGAATCTGGAAACTTGTTTATGACACACTTAGAAAAAAATAAGATATCTATCTTTACAAATTCCAATTACTGATAAAAACTTTCTTTATACTTAATACGAGTGCATACTTCCTAGCAGGCCACCATTGCCATCCACTTTCCCAAACGGCATCGTAACAACGTTATAGTCTGATGAAGAGGTCTTCTGCCACAAGAAACCACAACAACGGAAAAATTTCACTTACGTGAGGACAGCCTCTAATTGAAGGGCTTATGCCTATTTGAAGCAATGCCAACGAGCTAGAAACAAAAGCAGAATTTTGGAAAGACCTTAAAAAGTGCTTAAAAATTTATTCACCGTTCGCAGCTTTGAATAGTACCAAAGATCTGCTGTGACTTATCACTCTGTGGAACCTTTATTTCTAAGAGTCGTGAGTTATTATCCATCGAAGAGGCTGTGAAACTGGACTTAAAGCAACTATTTATAGCCTTCTCAGGAGACCAACCCTATTTAACGACTGCTTTGATAACAGCTTATGCAGACTTGGGACTGTGAGCCTCGTTTCTATTGACCCGCATTAGGGCCTCCACGCGCCTAGTAAGTTTATTGCAGTCAATTTCTCAATTCATTGATATTGCAGCTGCTCCTTAAGTCATGGTGGGTATATGCAATAATGTCAACGATGAGCTGTCGGTTCGTTTGGCACCAAATTTCAGGAGCTCCTATATCTTTAATTATGGGAACGTCATCTGGTAAGTAGGTGGACACTATTTGCTGAATGCGACACTACAGCCGCTGAAAGGTCTTCAGAAATAAAGTTACATATATGTGTTAGTTATGTTATTGAAATTGTCGCTAATTGGGCGGCCGATCGTAGATTAACTTACCTGTAGTACGCAATTATCTTACTTGGTCTTCTTTAAGTTAAGGATTATGTTAGTAGGTGTAGAACGAAACTACGTTCGCCGGCCAACCTTTTTCTTGTGGCCGATGTCTCTTTTATATGATATAGATTAGCCAGTATACGCTTTCTTATCTCTTCGCTGGCATTTCCGGGCAATGTTAAGCATTCAGAGTTGTTAGCTTTACTCTGTCTGCATAGTGGCTTGATGGCAGTGACTGAGTACCTTGGCACGAAGCAGATCTCTGAGTATGGAATAGGATTAGAGTCATTCACCTCGGCTGCTATGGTTTAGTGCCAGCTGCCCACAAGCTTGGTGGCTTTACTAGAAGATGGCTATAACTCTAGTTTGGGCTGACGGGACAGTCGGGGCTACGGCTACTTTATTCTCATCCGCATAGTTGGAAGCTACCGCCCCCTTTTTCTGTGCCCTTTAAATAATTTGATCGAGCATGTGCGCGATTTTCGCTTTGGGTTCAGTCAATTCTGACATTACTTCCTGCTCAATGTCAAAACATTTCTCACAGTGTGCTCCAAATTCCCCGCATCGCCAGCGCGCGGCATCGGTGATAAAAATCTTTGTTTACGTTCCGACATTTGCATCTTTCTTGCATTGCAATGCGAAGATCGCCCCACAGCAAAAAAAAAACCTACCGATATATATAAAACTAAAAGATGCAAAAATTTACATACATACACATACATGCGTACATCCAAGTAAATATTTCTTGTACGCCGTGAAGCAGTTGCTGGTTCAATTTGCATGTCTCAAATTCCATATGTAG
>NW_016200779.1:0-2514 GCF_001687245.7 Rhagoletis zephyria | reverse complement strand
AAAACGTAAAATTTCAGAATATTTTGGAGTTAAGGTTTAAAACCCTTTTCACAATTTATACTAGCGACAAAGTTACCCTTCACGTAATCAATGAGTTCAAGTGGAAGCTTTGTAAACAAAATAAATCAAAGTCAATTAATGCTTGCCGCGTGCTTCCAAACATAAAAGGTATGTTGGGTTTAACCTTTATTTTAGACAACACAAGTACCGGGTTTGAAAAAACTCAAAATATATTTTAGTTATAATAAAAATCTAAAAATAACTAATGTAAAAAACTAACAAGTAAGTAGAAAAACGTTTCTTTTTATGCAAACCTTTTATTTAATCAGCTGCGATTGACATTGAACAATTGAACTCTTTTAATTTAATTTTTTTAGTTTGGTTTTAGTACTTTGATAAAAGAAAATATATTTTGATAAAAGATTTACTGAGCAATTGCAATTGAAAAGAATATTGGGGTTTTATATGAAAATGACAAAAACTGGCAGCTTGACGGAAAAAACTTTTTTCAAGTGTCGAATTGTCAGCAAGTGGGTCGATTGTTACCTATTTAGACAACATGGTTATCAGAAAAATTGTAAAGATACTGCCAAATTGACAAAAATCAGCACTGACAAAGAATGTTAAAAAAAGTTAATGGGCAATCTCAATTGCGGTCAAAAATACTGCAAAAACCTACAAAAAATAAAATTCAATTCTAAGCACGCACGAGATTAAAGGATGGCTCAAAGTGAAGGATTTAAGAGCAAATTGGACTTTTAAATTGAGTCTTTTTCATCTAGTTTAGATATTCTAACAAAAAATTTTAAGTTAAAAAATGAGTTTTTTAAACTTTAAAGCATTTTTTCATACAAATGGAGTTATTGAGTGATTCATTATACTTTTAAAGTAAAAATTTTTAAGTTTTGTTCTAAAAACGTATCCTTTTAATAAAACAAATCACTTTTGTTTAAATTTTTAAAAATGTGTTTTTTAATTTAACAAAACGCAGATATTTAAATATGTCAATGTTTCCATGGTATTTGACGATTGTTTGACAATGTACCTGATCGATGAGTTTTAACAACTGATCGGCACGTTATGCGCGCTACCTTTTGCTGTAAAACACTCATCTCATGAAATCTGGCGTTTCGTTTCAACTAGACACATTTAACGTGTAGGCAATTCGATTAATTTGCCGCAACATAAACCAGAATCTTCTCTAAACATTGCAGACGGGTAAAATGCATTATTCACCGGCACACTTAAAACCACCGTTATTCAGCTGCCTGCACATTATCTGACAAAGCAATTCTGTTTCACACATACTCGAACAATCTTATAGAATATCAGCTAAAAGTGCATTACTGGCCACTGGGCTGTTGGCACTAACATATAATTGACAATTGAGATGAAAACTCGCCCTTGAAGTGGCTGGCCAGTATGTTTGTAGTCAGAAGTTGTTGCAAAGTGGCAGTCAAGTACAGCTCATGGCAAAACTGTATTACCGCCAACCACAATTGATCTACAAACGACAAATAACACAATTTTTTGTCGTTTCAAAGCATTCTCGATATAATTAAGGCACGGTACGTCAAGGCGTGCTTGCACTATACAGTTTACTACTGAAAAAATTCGATTTAATTGTCTTTTCATATCAATCTTGAAATAAACAGGAAAACTTGAAGAATTCTTGTTGTTCACCTCAAATGTCCTTTCAAAATAAACAAAAAACTTTTTGTTGCAATATAAATTGAAAAAATGCAAACATTTTTATAAATTAAATTTATTTAGCATATAACAAACATATAACTACATAAATTACAGAGTAAACTAAACATAAGGAAATGTTGTAATGATTTGCTTAAAACTACAATAGAAACAAGTAATCATAGTTTTGAATTTAGCTGTAATAATGGCTATAAACGTAACAACATTTTTTTTAATTTTAACATTTTTACACATACTAAAATATTAAAAAAATAACATTTTTACAATATGAAAAAAATTGGCAGACTTTTAAAGTGCCCTACAATTTTGTGTGTTCTACCATCGTTTTCAATGTTTGCCGGCCTGGCAATTATTGAGCGCTCATTAAAAAGCAATAAATGCTTAAGAATCTCTAAAAATTAACTTTAACAGTTCCAAAAAAAACGATGAGTAGTNGAAACAAAAACTACGATCAAATGAATCTTTCCACAGCAAATGAGTTTCAAAATGCTAGTCAATGCGCGTTCCTGCCAAACAATTGACCCATAACCAAAAGTTAAACAACAAAACCAAGTTGACAGTACCAAAGTAGACAAAATTGCAAATTTGTGATAATTTGATTTGATTTTGAATTTAAATTAAACCGATTTAACTTGCAACATTTTTGAAAATGGCGATTGAATTTAAATTTTAATGAACTTTTGTACATTTCCTCAACTTACTTTGCAAATTCAATAACGATTTCTTTGTATGTAATCTAGTAATAGGACGTTTTTAACAATTTATTATATATTTATATGATAAATCACTGCAGTTTCTCTAATG
>NW_016200778.1:0-2514 GCF_001687245.7 Rhagoletis zephyria | reverse complement strand
TTGCAACTGCAGTTAACCTCAAAATGCTGTTAAAGTGCTTTACACAACACACACAACACAACAATAACAATAAAAATATAACACAAAAATGAAAGCACTATAAACAAATGAGAAAAGCGGACCACGAAATTGCTAAGCAAAAAGTGCTGAGTGTACGGTTATTTATTTCATAAAGGTTTTTTCTCATTTGAATTTTTTTTCTGAAGAAAAAATGTCGATTTGTTCTGGGGATGTGTGTGTACATTGCGGATTACAAAAAGTTAGTATAAACGGCTGTATGATGAGTGGGTGTTGTAAGCTGCAATATTGCAGGAGCAGGTAGCCTCAAAGGCAACTGGCATTATTTGTATAGATTTGAAAAAAAATATATATTTTTAAGCGAAATACAAAACCGACTTCAATGGTCATATACAAATTTAGGAGAACCATAAATTTCTTCATGAAATACCGTTCCGAAAAAAAAGAGAATTGTGGTAAACGCTTTGCGTGGTTCAAAGTTTTCCGGTAACACACATAAAAACAGACAGAAGTCAGTAAAAAAATTTGAGTTCATAAATTGTATGTTTAAAGTCTGTTGACTTGATTTTGTGCCCCTTTTTAAGATTATGTGCGATATGTAGTATGTTGATTAGGGTGGTCCTTAAAAATCATATGAGTGATTTTTTTCAGTCTCCCCCTTCAATCAGTAATACCACGGTCACAGATGTCACATTAAAATTTTGGCCCTGATTGGAGACAGTTAAGACGTGTCGCACATGGGCCGGCATTTTCGGAATTTGCAATTCGCACTGTTGGTAATAATAGAAACTCCTTTTCATGACCAGTATTGGCTGTGTTTCTTTTTTATTTAATAATTAATATTTTTTTATAAATTTCAAACACAAATATCAATATATTCGCGAAACCATTGACCAAATACTATATGTAGTAAAATTGCGTTTTTAGTTTTTCACTTTGTCGTCAGTAATTTAAAAATGATTTAAAAAAATTCAAAGAAATGTGCTTAGAGAAGAACTATGGGTATCCAGTTGAAGAAGAAATCCTGTAGAATTTAAACGCATTCAAGTTTTTGGTTCAGAAATACTGGTAAATATTGAACAGCTCCTTTAAAAGTTTTTTCCTTGAAATTTCGCAATATTTGTTTTTGAAAAAATATATTTTAAGGACTTATAAAAACTCGATATCATCCTCGAATCTCATCCTTCTAACTTTATCAGCTTAAAAACTTACCTATTCGTCCTTGTGAATCCAAAAAATTTTAATTTTTTTTTTTAAATCTAAAGAAATTTCCCCTTGCATTTGGTGCCCATATTTATACTCTACATTGCATTCAATTTTTTCAATAATAATTTTTGGGGTTAATCATATCTTTGAAATTACAAAGCCCTTTAAAATAAATCCTGACGTCAGAAGGAAAAAGTAAAAAGGCCACTTTGAATAAAAAAGTAGGTTCCAAACCCATTTATTTACTATTTATTTAATGGTAGGAGAGCTTCTCAAACAATATGGAAGCATTTTTTTCGATTCAACAACTTAGGGATTGTGATTACGACATCCCGAAAATCCCGGGATCGGAAAAAGCTGAAAAATTAACATCCCTAATAGAGACTCAAAAATAAAATAAATTTGTTTGCCAACTCATACCCAAAATCGATACGACCGTAGGTGGAAATTTACATATGTATAAATTTTGGTCCCGATTGGAGTCGATTAAGGCGAGTTGCAATGGGGTCCTAGGCCAGTTAGCATTTTAGAGTCAGTTGGACATTAGCTGCCGGACAACCCTTCTTCAATATAATTGCGCACGCCGTTCCTGTCGCCATCTATCGCTTCACCTACCACCTCCATTTCTCTTTAGGGATAGTCCCTTCCTTCTTCCATCTGTGGACAATGGCTGTGGTATCTCGTCGCCACCGTTCACAACGTCTCTGAAAGAAAGGGGTATTTATGGCCATCTAAGTAGATATCACAAAAAAATTGTACATTCCACAAGAAAGTGAAAATCAATTTGTAGCTTGGAAGTGGCAGGAGTTTCCTCTTATTTATTGAAACAATGGTTTATTACCGTATGGTTAATGTAGAAAAAGAGTAATATTCCCAAAAATTTCAAAAATTCAAAGGTCTAGCATTTTCAAATGGAAACAAAATAAAAGTTGAGTTTACAGCTGAAAGAAACAAATTCGATCGTAACTAGAAAATAATTTACGTAATTGCCTGAAATCCACACTAGCATGCTTACATACACACACACCCACTTTCGTTCTAATGATGCTGTTCTAATGCAATGAATAAACTGTTAGCCTGCTACGAAAATTTTGTGCTGAGAAACAGATAGGTCAAAGCAACAAAAACAAGAAAATAGTAAGAAATTAGAAGTAGTGTTTATGCTTGAACAAAATGCTATTTGCGTCCGGTTGCATTCTAATTAAACAACAGCTGGCAATGCAACGAATAGCAAAGTAAGTAGGATGTGTTCGTGCTGTGAAGCTACTACCTACAACATCTGTATTAGGG
>NW_016200776.1:0-2514 GCF_001687245.7 Rhagoletis zephyria | reverse complement strand
GCCTCCATCGCTTCGCGCACTCGCTTCCCGTCGCCGTAGAGGGCGGCCTCAAACTTGGCCAGATCCGCCTCGCCCTCAAAGCCGCCACGTCCTTCAAATTGGGCAAAGAAGGCGCCAAAGACCTCGTCGACGGCCGCCCGGCGCACCTCCGCCAGGGCCGCCTCCTTCTCCTCTAGTTGAGCTCGAGCCGCCGCAAGCTCTTCCTCCTTCGCGGGAATCTTCTCCTGCTCCAGCGCCACCAGCTCCGCCTGCTGCCGGGCGAGCCGGGTCTTCAGGTCCTCCAGGTGGGCTCGCTTGATGTTCAGCTGGGCGGTGAGTCTGCAGGAAAAAAGGAGTTAACTAAAAAAAGATAACAAACTCAGTCCCTCAGCCTTACCTGACCACCTTCGCCGCCAGCGGCTCCAGCGCCGTGGTCGCCTCCGTCAGCGCCTGCTGCGCCTCCGTCAGCTGGCGCTCCTTCCGCGCCACCCGCTCCTCCTCCGCCTGGAAGGACTCGTCGTCAAAGGCGTCCAGGCCATGGGCTCCAAAGCCGCCGCCAACGCCGCCTCGGCCTCCAAAGTCGGCGACAATCTCCACCGGGTTGTTGTAGAGCGTGCCGCAGCGGGCGGAGATGGCCCGGCACTGCCGCAGCTGGTTCACCACGGCACTGGCCGTCTCCCGATCGGGCGCCACCACCGCATTGCCCACCGCCATAAAGAGGGCCCGGTCGGCGTTGGCCACCCCCGGCGGCAGGCGGATGAGGTCGTAGAGGAGGCGGCAGGAGTGGCTGTCCGCCTGACCGCCGTGGTCATGACCATCACCTCCTCCCCTTCCTCTAATCTTCTTAACGGCCTCGCGCATCGGCGCCAGCGACTCGGAGAGCGGCGAGGTGGAGCGGCTGCCGCGCGGCAGCAGCACGTCCAGGGGGAGAAACTTCAGCGAGGCGTAGTCGGAGCGCGCCTCCTGCTCCATCACCTCGCGCATGGTGGCCATCGAGTCGACCAGTACGGTGTTCAGGTGACGGCGGGCGACGATGTTGTACACGGCCAGGTGGCTTCGGCGGAAGAGGAAAGGGTAAAAAAGTTTAGAAATAGGGCTAATTAAACCACCACCTCCACCCCCTACCTTCGATTGGCGGGCTTGCAGAGGGCGCCCAGGCGACCATGCACCCGACCACGGTACGCCGCCACCAGTCGGTCAATCTTCGCCTTCTCCTCCACCCGCTTCCGGTTCAGCAGAAAAGAGCTAAACTTGGCGCGGAACGTCTCGCGCGCCTCCTTCAGCCCTCGCTCCTGCTGCTGAAGCGCCTGGGCAGCCGCATCGCGCGCCCCCCTCGCCACCGCCTCCTCCGCCAGCGCCTTCTCCTGAGCGGCGGTCAGCGTGGCGACGTCGGCGGCCAGCGAACTGAGCGCCCGCTCCACCTGCTCGTTGGCCGCCTCCAGGCCGGCGCGCTCCGAGGCGAGAAAGGCCAGGTCCCGTTCGCCGGTGGTCACCTCGCGCCCCAGGCGGGCAATGTCGCGCTCCAGGTCGGCCGCCCGTGAGTAGCCGTCGCCGGTCGTGGCCAGTCGCTGCTGCAGGGTTTGCTTCAGTCTGCAACAAAAGGGTTAGAAAGTTTTAACCAAAAGCACACCACCACACTTACCGAATAAACTGGTTCTGCTGCTCGGGGGTGAGCTGAAGCTCCCCACCACCGCCACCTCCTCCTTCTTCTTCTCCCGAAGCCTGCTGCTCTCGCTGCAGTTGCTCGTTCGCCGCGGCAATGCTTCCGTCAATCTCCGCCAGCTCCTCGCGGTACTGCTCCGCCTCCTGCAGCATCACCACCCGTTTCCGCTCCAACTCGTGGGCGTTTCGCTGCGCCAGGGCGTGTCGCTTCCGCGCCGCTCCCAGCTGCGCCTCCAGCGTGCGCAGGGCGCTCTGCTCCTGCGCCTCCATCTCCAGCGCGGCAGTGCGGTGCTCCCCCTCGGCGGCACTGGCCGCCCTCGCGGCCGCCTCCAGCGCCCGCTTCGCTTCGGCCTTCGCGCGCTCCAGGCCGCCGCGGATGGCCGCCTCCGCGTCGGCCACCTCCGCCTCGGCCAGGCGGAGGCGCCCTCGGGCGCGCTCCAGCTCGGCGGCGTTCTCCTGCAGGTCGAGCAGCGCCAGCCGGCTGCGCAGCGTCTCAATCTGCCCGGTGATGTTGTCGCCCGCCTGTCGGCNCCTCGGGCGCGCTCCAGCTCGGCGGCGTTCTCCTGCAGGTCGAGCAGCGCCAGCCGGCTGCGCAGCGTCTCAATCTGCCCGGTGATGTTGTCGCCCGCCTGTCGGCGCTCAATCATACTGCGAATGAACTCATTCGAGCGGAGGAGGCTGGTGCGCTCCTGGCGGCAGATCATCAGCTGGTCGCTCTTCTCCTTGATGGCTTTCTGCATGAGGGAAATAAGATAAAAGATCAAAACTGTAAATCATCATCAGTAAAATAAGTCCAACTTACATTGAGGCGGTTGTAGGCGGCCGCGTACTCCCCGCTGCCCGACAGCTCCTCAATCACCTTCGTCAGCTTGT
>NW_016200775.1:0-2514 GCF_001687245.7 Rhagoletis zephyria | reverse complement strand
TTACCGCCTTGGCCTCTTTTTTGGTGGGCAGACATGCATACAATTTTGATAATTTTTTAATTTTTAATAATTTTCACAATATAAATTTTTTGAACTTTGGCGTGTCAAATGAAAGCTTTTGGGTCTTTCGGATTGGTTGGAGCCGAAAGTTTTCTGATACAACTCTGTCAATTTGAACGTAGTATAGCAGGGCAATGCTGGAAGCTTTAATGCCATGGTAACTATCTTGAAAGCTCTGTTCGGTCTTTCGAAATACTAGTCGAATGATTTGCTAACGAGGAGGTCTTAGCGTTTTTATGTTTGTTTAATCTAGTGTAATGCAACTAATGTGCCGCCAAATGAAAAAAATTACACTGAGTGAAGGTGACTTGGATTTTAGTAATTATAATTCCATTTTTTTAATTTTTAAGTGTGCCAGCATTTTTTCAACCAAAAAGACGTTTTTGTCGATAAATGTAGCAAATCGTGAAATTTTCTCATATACATATGATGTACGTAGACAAACAATTTCCTACGATTCCTAGTGCAAAACTGTTTAATTGTACGCTAGCCAGCTTCTAGGAAGCACTGCAATCAGCCAAAACTCGAAGGTTTCGCTTATGATTTTGAAGATGAAGAAAGAGAAGAATTCAACTCGTTTTTCTATTNTATCTAGTTGTGTACATATACACAACATAAAATCGAAAGAAAGAATGAGCTAAATTGAAGAGTAGAACAGTAGTCCTTAAAAGAAAGGAATTATATGAAAAATATATATGTAAATACATACATATATACATTGTACACAGCATTGTTGCTATCAGTTGCCGCCCTAAAGCATAACATTCTGTAGAGAAAAAAATATGTGGCACAAAAATTTACAAAACGATGGCTCATTGCAATAACGACATAACTCAAAACTTGAAAAAAAAAACCTTACCACGGAGCACTGGCACATGTCGCTAATCCTCCTTCTAGTCCATGTCCAAGCCCTACTAAATCTTTATAAAGCAGTCAAATAGTATTGGACTGTGCCACTGTTAAGTAGTAACGCTTGTTTGTTGTCTTGTTTGTGTCTTCTTTGCAAAGCACCATCGATATGTTTTTGAAAGATTTGTAAATTTGAGGAAAATGAGTGCGTCTTTTTTTCTTTCTTTTTGTTGATTTTAAAGTAGCATTATTTTATTGCTTTACCATTTGCTATTATCTACTCACCTACTGTTAGTACGGACTCGTTGGAAGTTATTTATTTTGCAATTGTATATATTTTGCTGCATTTCTTACCACTTGCATTAGGATACCACGTTCCACATAAAAAAAAAACAGTAAATGCGTTCCATACTCGTAGAAGATGAGAAAAGTTTTCAGTTCATTTCTAATCAGTGCATACTGTAGACAATTATTAATATTAGTCTTGATCTTAGCAACAGTCTTCGCCTTTGCCGCTGCCCTTGTCTTTATCTTTTTCTTTGTCTTCAACTTCTTGTTCATCTATATCTTTATGTTTATCTTTAATTTCGTCTCTATTTCTACACTTAGCATTTTCTATTTATGTATATACTTACCATTTATTCCTATTCTCATCTTAATCACATCAAATAATGTATTCGTTTATTCCAGATTTAGGTTAGGTTAGCATACATATTTAGATTAGGTGACAGCGGGGAGCTCACTTAGACTTTTCATACACATACTGCTTATTGCGTTAACACTTGAAGATAATCCATATAAATTTACTACATAGGAAAAATTGCGAATGCTCCAAATGAAGCCCTGCAGGCAGCTGATGTCCTACCTAGAGAGTTCCTCGAGGAGTTGAAGAAAAGACAAGCCGAGATTCTTAAATCTTATTGTTGTTCTTACGAAAAGGAGGTAGCTGTCATGCAGATGCTGAGTCGATTCCACCTTGTTACACTCCAAACATATGCCGCACTTAGCCAGCTGAAGCAATGCTTTCAACCATCCAGCACTGTGCAGTTTTATTGATAGCATTTTTTTTTGGGGCAGTCACTAAGCCAACTAAAATCCCAAATTGCTGGGAGTAGTCTGGAGATTATCATGTGTACGTTGATACTTTTCCTGATAGGAGAGAGCATCTAAAGCCTAGGGGTAGGATTAGGTTAATCTTGTCGGTGTTGAGCCGCGGGTCTTTAGCGTTGCCAGTTGGAGCCCGTTTTTACGCATTTGAGTAGACATCACAAGGTATGTCAAACCTACTTACAAATTGCAGTGGAAATTTCCGCTCTACTTTTAAGATGTCCATTTTAGACGTATTTTTGACAGTGCAGGACATCGACAGAGAAGATGGTCCAAGGTTTCCCTGGTTTTTCGCTCACGACACTTTCTAGAAATCGTAAGCTAAATTTCTTTCGCTAAAAATTTCTAAATTAATAACATATTCGCCTAAAAATATGCGCCAGTTGAAGGGTTACAATATAAAATCGTAAGCAATAATGATATGTTATGTTTCTGTGTAGGCGTCGGACATTTTAAGGCAGAATCTTAATTGATTTAGAGCCTATGCAAATGAGATTT
>NW_016200774.1:0-2514 GCF_001687245.7 Rhagoletis zephyria | reverse complement strand
ACAGAGAGGCGGCCAGTCGCCGACTGCCACCGACAGAGCGCACCAGCGGGACGGTGGGGGTGATCGCAGAAGACGTGATAGGCTGCTAGGCGGCACTTTTCTCAAAATAAAAAAACTCCCTGAACCTTAAATCTTCGATACCTCAAGATCTACTGCACCTTTTGAGTTCTGTTTTTGCCAGAATGTTCCTTGTGTCTTCTTCTTTTGTGTGGGCGTGGTAAAAAAAAACAAATAAAGCTTTAAACGCATTTTTATAATAGTAAAACATAAAAGTCAAGTTTATCTACAATCGACAATATCACGATAACTACAGCACATTTTCAATTCTGTTTTTGCAAATTCAACTTTTTGTAGAATACCGAGGGTTTTTGGTTCCCTTGTTTCTCGTTGTTGAGCACATCTTGCTGCCGTTTGAGGGCTGAAGCGGAGAAGGCTTCCACGATGGTGTCGAAGAGTAGCTCGAGGTGGCCGGCGGCGAATGGGGTGATGATGAGGCCGCCGACCTGCGCCACGATGACCTCTCAGCAACAGCTGCGCGACGACTCGGCTGCTCTCGCTGACGCGCTCGCCGTACATCTCACTGTGATTCACTCCACTCTTGGCAGTTCGTCTTTCACTTCTACGTTTCGCCACCATAATATATCGCCCTTGTCACGATGTGGGTGAGTACCCGCCGGTGTCACCCTTTAACCCCAGCTTGATTGACCTTTTTTTCCTTTTTACACCATCAAGATTAAAAACTCATTCAAGACTATTGGGAAAGTTGTATCTAAACCATGGCGAAAATTGAAGAAAAAGGGGAGACCCGGTCTGAACGCAAATGAGTAAGCTGCATGCCCTTCTCCTGTTCTACCACTTATACCAGTTTTTTTTGCTTCTGCCCACTTTCCCAGTATCGAACAGAATATGATGACTAACGACTCTGATTCAGCTTCTTCAGAGACAGAGAAGTTACCGTTAGTTGACTTGACTCAGTAAGCTGAAGCACCTGACTGCTATTTTGGTGCACTCTGCTAACAACCTTTACCTTCTCTCTCCTTGCAGACCTGGGCCGTCAAACAGCGGTACTGGAGCTACCGCTCCGCTTATTACCCTGGAAGACCCGTAAGTCGGTGGTACGCTGTCCAGCCTTCCCACTAATCAGTTCACCACTAGGCCCGCTGTCCAGGTCGGGATGAGTAGCATTTCCGATAGTGACTTAACTCAGTAAGCTGAAGCACCTGACTGCTATTTTGGTCACTTTGCTAACTACCTTTACCTTCTCTCTCCTTGCAGACCTGGGCCGTCAAACAGCGGTACTGGAGCTACCGCTCCGCTTATTACCCTGGAAGACCCGTAAGTCGGTGGTACGCTGTCCAGCCTTCCCACTAATCATTTCACCACTAGGCCCGCTGTCCAGGTCGGGGCGAGTAGCTCCACTGAAGTTAAGTCGACCCCGTAAGCTGAAGCACCTGATTGTTATTTTTGGTGCACTCTGCTAACAACAACTTCAGTGGAGCTACTCATCCCGACCTGGACAGCGGGCCTAGTGGTGAACTGATTAGTGGGAAGGCTGGACAGCTTACCACCGACNCCCGACCTGGACAGCGGGCCTAGTGGTGAACTGATTAGTGGGAAGGCTGGACAGCGTACCACCGACTTACGGGTCTTCCAGGGTAATAAGCGGAGCGGTAGCTCCAGTACCGCTGTTTGACGGCCCAGGTCTGCAAGGAGAGAGAAGGTAAAGGTTGTTAGCAGAGTGCACCAAAATAGCAGTCAGGTGCTTCAGCTTACTGAGTCAAGTCAACTAACGGTAACTTCTCTGTCTCTGAAAAAGCTGAATCAGAGTCGTTAGTCATCATATTCTGTTCGATACTGGGAAAGAGGAGAGAAGCAAAAAAAACTGGTATAAGTGGTAGAACAGGAGAAGGGCATGCAGCTTACTCATTTGCGTTCAGACCGGGTCTCCCCTTTTTCTTCAACTTTCGCAGCGGTTTAGTAACAGTTTTCTTAATAGCCTTAAATGAGTTTTTAATCTTGATGGTGTAAAAAGGAAAAAAAGGTCAATCAAGCTGGGGTTAAAGGGTGACACCGGCGGGTACTCACCCACATCGTGACAAGGGCGATATGTTATGGTGGCGAAACGTAGAAGTGAAAGACGAACTGCCAAGAGTGGAGTGAAGCACAGTGAGATGTATGGCGAGCGCGTCAGCGAGAGCAGCCGAGTCGTCGGGCAGCTGTTGCTGAGAGGAAGGGCCTGTTGCTGCAGTTGCCAAAAGTGTTGAACTGAATGTGGACTTTACTGCGGATGGCGCCACTTATTAGAGACAGTGGCGCAATGGCCTGGCCGCTTTACTCTACTTCCTGGTGCTTGTTGAGGGGGCTTATCCGGTGGGCAAAATGGCTTCTGTGGAGAGACTGGTGGAGAGTGGGTGAGGCAGGGTTGAGCGGCGGACTCGGTTGAAACACTGTTCTTCGTGACTGGTGGAGAGTGGGTGAGGCAGGGTTGAGCGGCGAATTCTGGTGAAAAACTGT
>NW_016200773.1:0-2514 GCF_001687245.7 Rhagoletis zephyria | reverse complement strand
AGAAAATTCTAAGATGATGGCTGTACACAGAGATTAAAATGGCATTCAATGGTTTTATTATTAGTGGAATTAACTATTGGATATCAATGTTCGTCGGTGATACTGCAAAGCGTTCTATGTCAATTATTACCCTTGGCACTTAGTTGGTCTGCTACCTACACCGAAATGCATCTGCAAATCGATACACTCCCATATGCTAGTTAATGCGAAAACTGTCCAGATATAGTATTTGACATAGGAATACATATATGGGCAAACGAAAAATCCATAACTTGGGCTACGAACTTAATGACATTTTATTTTCTATCAAACGTGTTGCCTTTTCATTGCCGGCTTCTTAGTATTTATGCCTATTTTTCGGTAAAAACGAGAACGCCATAATATAGTTGAAAGTCTTTTGTAAGACAATTGGAATACAGTAGGCAGGATAGTTTGAAAGACTTTGTTTATTCTGATACGAAAATATTATTTACAAGAAAAAGCTCACATGCCAACCTCCATGGGGAAAAGCTCTTTTCACAGAAAGCACTTGTAAATAATTTTGCTTGCGCTGCTCCAACAGTCGCAATGGTCGAGTGGGCAAAACACTGGCGTGTCATTCGAGAGATCTGAGGTCACGTCCTCGGGCAGTGGACAGTTTTTTATACCCCGAGCGCACTTGTGCACAAGGGTATTATGACTTTGTTCACATAACGGTTGTTTATATGATATTTATAGGCAAATGTATACATAAATGATCAGAATGAAATCGACTAAGTGGTGACTGTCTGGCCGTCCGTCTGTGCACACGATAACTTGAGTCAAAATTGAGATATCTTAACGAAACTTGGTATGTGTACTTTTTTTCAGTGTAGGACAGATGGTATTGAAAATGGGCAAAATCGGACAATAAGCGCCCGCAACGGTAGTTTTCAGAAATACGAAAACTGCGATATTTTAGTAACACGGAAGCTTGCTTATTCGCTCAAAATTGATATTTACAATGATTTTTTTGACGAAAAATAAGAATAAAATAATTTTTTTTTGAAAATGGGCGTAGCTACGCCCACTTATGATGGGCATGTGTATAGCTTGGTAGCCGCTTCACCAATTTCTCCCAAACTTGGCACAGTTGTTGTTGGCCTTCGTACAGCATACTGAACGACTGAAAATGATTAAAATTGGACAGTAACAAGTGTTAAAGATATGTTTGTATATACATACATATATATTAACATTAATTCTTCGCTGCTAACGTCAAGCGTACGTGGGCGTTCTTGAAGATCGTCGGTGTCATCTTTTTTGTTGAAAAAAATCTGTTTTTTTTTTTGCTTGATGTTTTGTTCCAATTTATTGTTAATTCCAAAAACTTATTAGAATCAGGGTTTTAATGTGTTAAGTGAAGATGCGTCTCCGTTCCGTCCTTTGGAAGGTACGTTTTAACCGAGGTCTACTTGTATAAGAACTTTTGTATACTCCCCGTAATACATGTTTAGAAAATAAATTGCAATAGACAAATAAAATTAAAAAAAAAAGTTCGGAGCTCTTTAATGCTATAGATAAGAAAGCATATGGGTATTTCGATACGTCACATACGTGACAGTCAAGGTGTATTAAACAAGGTGGTGTTGGGGCGACAGCTGAGTTTTTCGCCGTGGAGGCCATTACGTCAAAATGATGTGTTTGTTGAAACTCATACCAATGACAGTATGGACATCAGCGTATAATTTGTTAGTGTAATTTTTTACTTATTTACGGCCAACACCACCTTGTTAAATACGCCTTGGTGACAGTCGTACGTTTTAATGAGATGCAAACAAGGAAAAACATTTGTTTGAAACTTGTTTAAATATGATTTGGAGTAATTCTAGTTGTTTTTAGAGTTTTTTGAATTAATGCAAGTTGTTTCAATTTTCTCTTACAACCCCCGGTGTGAATCGTTACGTGACGTGGCATAAATTTCCATCGTTATATTTGTGCTAATCTTGCTTTTGAATGAATATACTTTGTATTTTGACTTCAGTCCCAATTCAGGGTAAATTTTTTGGAACTCTGTGATTTATTATGTTTCAACTACATACGCCAAATTTGAACCAAATCGGATCATAAATACGGTTTTTCAAAATGTCTCGACCTTGGCGCCATCTAGCAAGACCATTTTACGCAGAAAATTTTCTACTTACATAGCCAGTATATTTTGAAAAATGTAGATAAATTGGCTCATATAAATACGTTAGGTATATGTGACTTTTATTTATTTTTTGCCGCGTTAGACCTTCCGATGGAAACACCCGTATGCATGTATTTAATTACGTTGGGTTTGTTATTTTTTTTAGATACGTTTGTATACGTATGTATGTATATAAACATGTTTGTATAACCCATAAAGCAGATAAACAAATGTTCATCTGTAAATACATACGTATGTATATACCCTGTGGGGAAAATCTCTAGTTCTGAACTGAACTGGCGAATTTAACATGGTGATGTCCTAGGAAGTGTCAATTTCCCCCCGCTGCATCCCTTTTTCGATAG
>NW_016200772.1:0-2514 GCF_001687245.7 Rhagoletis zephyria | reverse complement strand
AAGTAACTTCGAAAGCATTTTAAATATATTTCCAGAAATCAAAAAGCAAATATGGGTCAAATAGGTATAGTTCTCATATAAAGAAAATATGAAATTTGAAAACATTCTAGACACTGAACTGTATGTGTGAATAAAGGCTGGTTTTCATTATGTCATATTTTGACAACAAAATTTGTCGCCATATTTTGACACAAATTTCTTTCCTTTATCCCTACCTTTATCGATGATATTATGGGCCAAACTTAGAAATAGCGGCTTTAGCAGCGTATGTACACACATGAAGGCCTATTCTGATCTAAACCAATCAAAATACCATCTTTTAGTCCCATTTGACAATTTGTTTTCACTCATTTGACCGCAAATGCCATTGAATTTGACTTAGTGAAAACAACCGTTAAAATTAATAGAAAAAAATACGAACTTGAGGATAGCTCAGCAAAGTGTTAATTTTTCGCAGTGGCTGCTCTAAATGCAATGTAAAATGTTTAAGATAATACATAATATGACTTTTTT
The DNA here is from genome assembly GCF_001687245.7 of Rhagoletis zephyria. Lineage (NCBI taxonomy): Eukaryota > Metazoa > Arthropoda > Insecta > Diptera > Tephritidae > Rhagoletis > Rhagoletis zephyria. The sequence goes on along the minus strand of NW_016200772.1, from coordinate 2,001 downwards.
AATTTCTTCCTTTTGACCACTTTTCTTTAAAATTGTTTATTCTTCAAAATGAAAGCAAAGTAAATATACTAGCACGGTAAAGGAAAAAGAAAAAAAAAACAAAAAATGCATCTGATCAAAAGATGTTTGTACCTAAAATCTAGTGTCTGTACCTAATGTACCTTTAAGTCATCAAACGTCGGAAAAAGGTACAATTGTACCTACTTTTTCATCCCTGCTTTGTATTGCTCGTCTAAATTTTACAACACCTGCTTTTCGTCTGTGCTACTCGTAATACTACGCCTTGAACTTGGCAATGCGATGACTACTGTGATGGTGGCGACGACTATAACTTCCACAATAACGACAACAACAAAGTAGCCAAGTACTCGTAGAAATAGTCGTGCTTAATGTTCCATTTACAGCATGGCAGGCACGCAAGTCAAGTCGACATTTTCCCCATTTTGGCAGGGCATCCCAACACCCACTAAGTACACACTTACATATACATATGCACGTTTGTATAAGTTTGTATGCATGTATAGTATATACTTTGTTGCATAATTTCTTTAACTTTTCTTTTTATTTCCTTTCTACTTGGATTTCTTTCTTTTGAGTGCGGCGAAAAAAAAAGAAACTTGAACGAGTGAGTGTCCCAAGGAGCACGAATGGGTAAGCGAACATTGACTTAAGGGTGGCATTGACACAGGGAAATTTCGTCTTGTGGGTCATCCGCAATAAGCGAACAAGGAGGAAAATGGTAATAGAGATATGTATGTATGTATGTATATGTGGATGTATGTATGTATGCACAAAGTAGATGCAGTTGTTTAGTGCTTAAGGGAAATTCGATCGATAATATTGAAATTGGATTAAACATCAATGACTACATGGCATTGCACCCAACCATTGCCTTTCGTGGTGGCCATTTTGGGGTTTCTTTTCTTTTCGTTTTTTTTTTTTGGTGTGAAATGTTTCGTGTAGACAAGCAAAAAAGTTCTGACGAAAGAAATTTAAGCTGAACGTGCAATGAAATGAAGGTGCTCGAAAAAAGCAAGTAAGAAACGTCAATTAAAGAAAAACACCTATTAAATCTTCAACGATTTGTGTACACAAGCTGGAGACGTGACAAAGCGGTGCTACCCGAAATTTGAATGAGCCACATGACTTGGCGCGAATGGATCAGCTGTTACAGGGGTGTGTGTGCGTAAAGGACATCAAAACTGTGCTCTGCATTTTTGAGCTGTCGTGATGAAATACTATTACTTTTAGGCTGGCTTACGAAAATATNAAAAAAAAAATATATAAAAAATATTTTTGCATCTCTCAACCACTTTTTACACAGTTCATCTCACAATGCTTCTAAAACAAATACAAATTCGATTAAGGAGTGACCTCTTAGCTTAGACCGTAAACCTAAGAAATTCCGTGGATGTGAAATATCTAGGAGTAACTCTAGATACGAAGCTGGCATGGAAGGCTCACGTCGAGCTTAAGGTAAATCGAGGGCTGAAAGTTTTGGACAGTGTCGGAGAACCTTTAGTAAGACCTGTGGTCTGAGACCGGCTATAGTATTCTGGGTATACATAGTTTTAGTCAGACCAATCATCACGTACTCTGCTGTAGTATGGTGGCGTAGAACCATGATCAAAACCACGGTTTCTCTGTTAAACGGGCTACAAAGAGGTGTGTGTGTGTGTGTTTAGGCATTATGGGCTCCATGAGTACAACGTAAGGACCAGCTCTAAATTATTTGCGGGATTTGCCACCGCTAGATTTAGCAATCCAAGAGGAGGCAATGAAAATGATGTGTCGACTTCACTCCTTTGATTGTGGCGCGACGATCGGAGTTCCGGGCACAGAGAGTTGTTAGGAGGTTGTCTGAACAATACCCTTTGCTTTTGGCATCTATTGACAAACCGATCCTAAAGTCTCCTTTGGCAGAAAGTACGTCATTAGATTTCCCACAAGAGAACAATGGAGAGATCCAGACACGCTGTTGGGAAGCTCGGTGAAAACTTT
>NW_016200770.1:0-2515 GCF_001687245.7 Rhagoletis zephyria | reverse complement strand
GGATGTCTAAAATTTCACATTCAAAACATCCCTAATACATACTTGCATAAAAAGTATTATAAGTATTTATCTTAACTCGTAACAAACTTCTATGTAGCTGTACCGTCAACATGGTTTGAGTATTGCTGTCAGATTTCAAGCTTACTCTTAAACAGGGACTTCCCTGCAAAAATCGCGACTACTTAGTGCTTAGTGCTATCGATACTATCGTGGTTTCTTGGGAATTTTAACTTTTTGTTTCAAGCTGAAATCCTTATCAATTAACAAACGTAATTTTTTAATAAATTACAGTTATTATTTTAAAATTATCCAATAATTAATTTAAATTTTAATTTGACTTGTATTTAAGGTCACATTTAATTTAAACACTATTAATATGTGTTATAAATTATGTCTTATTAAATAAATTAAAGGAATTAATCCAGGGTACAATTCAGGTTTTTATTCTTAATTTTCCCAATTAGAGATCGCACTGACAAAATCAATTTATTAGTAATAACCAGGGCTGAAGAAAATAAGCAAGAAAAAATCCGTTTTAAGCGCTTAGATAAGCACAAAAACATCGGTATATATGCTCTCAAAACAACAAAAATTAGGTACAGTTTAATGTTTTTTTATTCAGTTTACTTCAAGGATTGAAAAATTACAATGGACACACTAGTTTTGCTCAATATTCTCAAATAATGGAGATCTGCGTTGGTTGGTCTTAATTTTTTTTAAATATTCGTTATTCGGTATTCAATGCTTCCCGTAGAGACAAACCATTGGTATTAAATTTTTATATCCAAGCAGAAATGAAGCGGATGCGAATGCGGATGCGGATGTCTAACAGCTAACATCCGCGGATGAGAATGTGAATGCGGATGTTAAGTATTTTTAAGAAATAACCAGGTAAGTAAACTAAGTTATTTACGTAAATAAAAAAATTTAAAAGTTAGTAATTTTTAAAAATATTTATTTTACTTAGTACTTGAAAATTGAAAATTGTATTTAATAAAAAGTAATGAGAATTGCATCGGGGCTGCAAATGTCGGATGTATCCTCCTGACTTTCATGTCCACTTGAAAAATCTAGCATAATGGTGAGATTGTTGTTTAAACAGCGCTTACAAACCACACCTGATGTGTCAGGTTTTTCTGAAGCTTTTTTAAAAGAATTCTTCATTCTCATTCCTTTAGCAGTTTCAGAATTTGGGGAACTTGTAACGTCATCAGCGTTTTTCGATTTTAGTTTTTTAATTCCTTTTTAATGGGTCTGCTGCGACTGGTTTGAAGAATTTATGCTTATAGTGAGCTAGATAGGTGGATATGGAAAATAAATTATTATTTTCCAGGAATGAAAATTTTTAACAAAATTCTGTTTTTTAAGATCCTGGCTGCACGCCGAAAAGCACGCAGTTTTTTATAATCATTTGAGTTATTGGAATCACGAATGATGAGGATTTCAGATAGTTACGTAATTCTTACCTAATTAAAGGTCGGAAGTAAAGCTTTTTAAATATTTCAGCATCGATTCTCTTTATAGCTAAATGTTGAAGATTTCTGCTGGAAATCCCTATAGTAGGAGCTTAATCTTTCACTTTAAATAGCAAAGAAGGGAGACGTAGGGGGAGAGTTTAACAACAGAGGCCTTTATGCAAGGATCCAATGTACATATTTATCTATAACAAAATATTGCCCGACAAGTAACCAAAATTACTGTTTTTAAAATATTTCCTTAAAATAAATTCCCCAAAGAGCCACATTTGAAATGATTGAAACAAATAACCACGCCCACATCCCATATAACGGTAATTTGCGGAAATACGAAAACTGCGATATTTTAGTAACTGCTGATGATTATTCACTCAAAATTAATATTTACAACAATTTTTAGATCAAAAATAAGAATATTATAAACTTTTGGAAAATTTATTTATTCCAAACTTGGCACAGTTATTGGCCTTGGTACAGCATGCTAAATGGCCGAAAATTTAAAAAATCGGACAATATCCACGCCCACATCCCATATAACGGTAATTTAGAGAAATACAAAATCTTCGATAAATCAGTAAATATTAAGGCTTATTTATTCAAAATTGATGCTTGCAACCATTCTTTACTAAGAAATACGTTGTATGGTAAAATTTTGGAAAATGGGCGTGACACCGCCCACTTATGACCACATATATGTATATCGGTAACTGTTCTACCAATTTGTACCATACTCGGTATGGTTATTGTGCTTGCCACATAAAAGAAAAACGTTGAAAATTATTGAAATCGGACTAAAATAACAGCCGCTTTTCATATAACGGTAAATTTCAGAAATGCTTGAAACTGCAATATTTCGAAATTNTTACTCAAAATTGATACACCCCGGCTTACCATCTAGCGGAAGGTTTCGGAAAGGTGAAAAAACATATATTTAATACTTGCGCCAGGTATTTAATGTGCGGCTCCGCCCGAACTTAGACTTTCTTACTTGTTTGATCAGTATTTTTCTTTTAATCAAAATATGTTGAAATAAAAGTGAA
>NW_016200769.1:0-2515 GCF_001687245.7 Rhagoletis zephyria | reverse complement strand
TTGCCTTTTATATGCCTTTTTAGTAAGTCTGTAGAATTAGTTTTTTTTTGTTTTCCAGCAGCGCATTAAAAACTTTTGTATTCTTTTATTTTTTAGTATTTTTGTCTGATGTCTGGTGGCTGGCGGCTTTCAGCATTTACTCTAATGCATTCTTTTCTTGTATGTGATTCATTATGGCCAACCCCGCTTACATAGCTTTTATGCTAATGTGCCACTTTAGCACCATTAAAATCTTCGGTGCTCGGGTAAGCTTAACCAAAAATCAAAAATTCGAGAAATCGCCGCTTTAACTTAACTAAAAGTGTCTTGTCACATAATTATTTTTTCCTCTATTTGTTCCCGAAAAATGTAACTTATACCTCTTAAGAAAATTTATTTCGAACAACAGTTTTTATCTATGACCATTGTTTTGGTTTATTTCAATACTTTTTTTTTTTTAAGTAATATCCAGTTTAATCCTCTTATCATAAACGGTTCATTGGCTTTAAATGGTTCTCCATTCATTTCGGCTGCTGCAGTTATGTTCGCCGTTGGTTCTTTGAAAATTTATGAAAAATAAAAGCAATTGAATAATTTACACCTGTTGCTTATGGCGTACTAATAAATAGTCAAAGGAGAATTCTTTCATAATTGCCTTTTTGGAAAGTCATAAATGCTACACAACGAGTATTACATTAATTGTAATTTAATGAGCAAACTTTTCAATGAATGAATACCGATTTCTATGTGACCTATACGTTTGCGGTGGTCCTTATAAAATCACTGTAATGCAATATAAGCCATCTACACTGTCCCATCTATTTCTCACAACACTAAGGGCCGGTTACTCAATGTCTGGTTAACACTAATCTCCGGTGAAACATAGTTATCGACGTTACCGACTCCCTGTTGTATGCATGGAACCGGCCCTTAATCTAATCCTAAAGATCGCCAGTCTGTTTCGAAGAGCTTCTGGTGGTAGGGAAATCGTGATGTGGTGTAAAATCCGTCACGTTTTATGTGAGAGTCAAGCCTAACCCACCTTCCAGATTATTTCACATTAAAAAATCACTGCCGAAATCTCTGTCAGGGCTTAGTTTTGATGTTCCAATTTTCCTGCCCTAATATGTAAAGTCACAGACCTCTGTTGAAAGGGTAGGCCTCTTTATTCTTTGAGATCGCTTGAAATCAGATACCCAGAATAATAGTTATTTCATGGTGGAGTTTTAAAAACGTCATTTAAATTTTCATCAATAACTATTATATTAAGACTTATATAATAAAAGTCTTTTCATACTAATTATCAGCGAGATAAATATTTTTAAATCTTAAAAGATTTTTATTTTAAGACTTATATTATAAAAGCCTTTTGATAATAATTATGAGTGCGCAAAAAATTGTTTAAGTCTTAAAGGACGGGGCTTGTTCAAGACCATTTCGCGATTAGTTTCAGACCTAAAAAAAATTTTCGCAATCATAGTTATTATGAAAGACTTTTATAATAGAAATCTTAAAGTAAAAGTCTTTGAAGACTTAAAAATATTTATCTCTCTGTTAATTTTTATAAAAGGACTTCTATAATATAAGTCTTCAAATAAAAGTCTTTGAAGACTTAAAAATATTTATCTCAATGATAATTTTTATGAAAAAGCTTTTATAATATAAGTCCTTGAATAATAATTATAGATGACTAGAAAAATATTTATCTTGATATAATAATTATTGATTGACTTTTATTATTTCCCCTTATAATAGTTATGTCTCTGCTAGAAATTAAAGTTGAAACATTGAACAAACTTTAGTAACACATGTAGGCGGATGGATACAATAGAGATATACATATGTACATTAGGGCGGGTCAATTTGTTTGAGAATTCTTTCAAGTATGCGCGTATAGCACAGGAGGATTTTACATGTAATTCTAAACAAATTTTTCTGAAGAAACCATGGGTATAAACCCAATTTGGAGTTTGTCAAAGTAAAAAAAAAAATTGGCCCGCCCTATTGTACATATGTATCTCATTTCAATAGTCAACTGGTTAGTCTGAAGGTAAATTCAGATAACACTTAGAGTTAGTTCTCTTTACTAGGCCGTACAAAGTGCCAACTCTCGAGGCATAAAAATGGCAGAAGGGTTGATGGGAGCGTTCTGCAAGTTTTGTGAGTTAAGGACGACAACTATGGCGTACGGCTCGTTGTTGCTTACTCTGGAAGAACTAATTTAAATTAAAAATTGTAGATTTTGAATGGTTCTGTAGATACCGTGTTTTAAAGATTTTTTTTTCAGTAAAGAAATTAAAATTAAATACTATTATCTCCATGCTGCAAAATAGTGTACTTANAAATACTATTATCTCCATGCTGCAAAATAGTGTACTTAGCACGTTAAGCGAATGCAAAATTTTACATACGAGCACTTAATATACAAAATTATCGAATAATCAACCACAAAGTTATGCGTCATTTACGCGCGTCATCGACTTGCCACGATACACCCACTCACTCATCATCAACACGAACAGCAAAATCGATTCTC
>NW_016200768.1:0-2515 GCF_001687245.7 Rhagoletis zephyria | reverse complement strand
TTGAGTCGAATCGGTTTAGAACCGGGTTAACTGTTCTTCTGTTTTCTACACAAATCTTTGATCCAAACCGAAAACCGAACCACGTTTTATAAAGGCTTAATATTAGTTTCGACCAATTTTTAATATACGAACTTTCCCACTTTTTTATTTTTTCTTTTGTTAAATATGGAAATAGTTTATGATATAATTATATAAGATTTAATTTTTTTTTGTATTTTTTATAACTGCTTAAAAATAACTCAAATAATAAAGTTTTTTAATTTAATTCCCGAACCATAACCCCGGTACAAAAACAAGAAAATCGTTTTGACCAACCCATCTAAAGGTGGAAAAACTTTCCGAACCTCTGAAGCGAACAGTGCAAATTTTTCATCCGGTCCACATCCCTAGTAAATACATATATAAGTATGTAGTATCCACTCCCCAGCCAATCAGCGGATTCCGAAAGGTGCACAATTAGGATTCAATTAGAGCAAAAAGTAAGAAATTGACCTTGTCGGTCACGCCATGTTAAAATTTTTGGAAATTGTCTGAGCTCTTAATGATTTTTTATTTAATTAATTTTTGTGAACTTTTTCATATAAAAAAAAATCTGAAAATTTTGTATATAAAAAAATTTCTATAAATTCGCGTTGATATTTGAGAACGCACTTTTTTTCATATAAAAAAAATCTGCATTTTTTTATGGAAAAAAATGCGTATGACAGTCTGCGAAAAAATTCTCAAAAATCAAGGCGATTTTTTAGAGATTTGAAATTTACACATTACTACATTAAAATTTAATGGGCTATAAAACTGCATACCTGAATTCTTTTTAGAAATTTGTATTAAAAAGTTCGCGATTTTGCTGAAATTTTGCAGATTTTTCTTAATTTTTGTACACAGTATCATTGTTGGATTTAAATTAAGTTTGCTAAAATATAAGCCATATTTTAATACAAAATTAACAAACAAATTTTAGCATGCGAAACATTGCGAATATTACCAAAAAAGAGCTGTACACTCAATTTTGGGAGTAACTGTACTTATTTTTTGTAAATAAGTTCTATTCAATTCAATATTTTTCAGTCTGTAGTATTAACAATCATACAGCCAACTTACGTAGAAAAAAACCTTTAAAATCTATAACAAAAATTAATTTTGAGTCCCTTTTCTCTCCATTTTCGGAGCTCTACAGAAACTCTCCGGCGATATGTTACTGTGCGAGTCTATTCTGACTCCATATTCGAAACTCTCAATAAACGTGCCTTCGAGGTGTTGCGGTGGGAGTCCCTTTCCACTCCATATTCGAAGCGCGCCGCATTTGGCTGGCTGGGTAGTATTCGCTAATCCTATTTCACTTTTTCTGTAGCAAGTGAGCTAAGCCAGACATTTATCAAAACAAACGATCGCCACAGAAATAGAATAACCAATTACCGCTCGGTGATTTGGAATAACCCAAATGTGTCTACTTGGCAAAATGTGCTCATTTTTATTTGAGTGTGTTTTTTATTGGTGCATTAATGATTTTAATTAACAAATACGACTTGATGAAAACGTAATTCAATTAATCTAGGCAAACAATTTAATTAACATCTGTAAAAACTGTCTAGCATATATCAATCAAAGCAATTCAAATATAATTACACAGATAAAAGTGTTGATAGTTTTGTAAGCTGCTAAATATGCAGCATTAATTTATTTCTGTGTTTAATTTATTAAAATAATAAAACTTTTCTAAATAACTTTAATTAGTATACTGATACTTTATTTTTAATAGAAATAATAAACTTTTTTATTGAGTAGCGAAGCTAAACTAACCCAAATACTTGTATGCACTGTGGGTAATTTGATAAATTTTTGTGTGGCAAAAAGTCGTTTTTCTCTGTTGCTTTGTTTTTTAGTTATTTTTGAACAACCATACTTAAATTAATAGTTATCTAAAAAATTAACAAAAATATAGAAAATAAAGAAAAAGTAAATACTTTTAAGGTCTATAACTAGCAATGCGCCATTTTTCATTTTATTAAAATTTTTTTAAATTTCGTCCACATTCAAAACAAATACCGACCCCCCTGCTAAAATAAGTGTATTTTTTTTATTTTACATAACGTTCTGTTAAATTCTCAAATTCAGATATCTTTAGCAAAGAAAGCTATATACCTATAGGAACTTTTTTAAGATTAACTGACATTCGTAAATCAAATATAACTTTAAGATATATATAGTGTGTTCCATACCAAAACGGACGGAGTTCGCATTTCATGTGTTTGATTTGTTTCAAATTTTAAAGGTCGATAAACATAAATAATAAATAAATATGAAATTTAAGCTTGATTAATACATTTTTATAAACTTTACAGCTCAAAAACATAAACAAATCGATTTCATAGTTTTCCAAATATCTTGAGATCGGGACAAGGAAAAAATTTGAAAAAATCACATATACACACATTAAAAGTCTCTATGAAAAGAAATATTTTATATATATTTTTTTTCTTGAAAAATTTTTCACATACAAATTTCAAAAAAAAAA
>NW_016200767.1:0-2515 GCF_001687245.7 Rhagoletis zephyria | reverse complement strand
GGCAAAAGTGGTGCAAATGTATAAGCTAAATGAAAGAATAATCGACCGCTCACCCCTGCAGAAAAAAATTATCAATTGATTAAATTAACCAACTTATAGTTAGCTTCTTTGCGGGATTTCGATAAATAACTAACTTCTAAATAACTATGACAAAACTAACTTTAAATTAGTTGTAAAGTCGTGCATGAGTTATGCAGACGTTATCGCGGGTTTGTTTTCTGTACTTTCAATACACTTTTTTCTGCACTTCGCAGATTCTTTTTCGAAGTCAGGACAAATAAAATAAAGATCGAAATTTTACATTATTATTTTGATATTATGTCTGATTGAATTCACCACCTACAAAAGAACATGTAACCAAATAAGCAAATATGTAATGTTAAATAAAATAAATAAAAAAAAAAAACAAATATAAAAAATTTGGTATTTGATAGTTTATGTCCAAATGTAGTTAGCTAGAAGTTAATTGACATCCCGTGCAGAGGAAACCAGGGATCACAATTTTGCGGTCATTGCCCTTGAATAGTAGTTAGTTACGAAATAGTTACCACTAGTCGAATGCTAGTTAGTTAATAGTTAGCTACAAACTAGTCCCATTTCCTGCAGGGTCATTCCAACTCACACCAATTACCATATCATGGTTTTCTGTTTCAAATATGCAAATTCGTGAGAGCATTTATGTTGGAGAAAGTTTAAAAGAATATGTTAAGATGTAGGAAATTCATTTCCATAAGCCACGATGGGAGGGATTTCGACACCACATTTTAATGTTAATATAGGTTCGTTTTTTTGCTACATGTGCACAGTTGGTCAGAATTCAGTCAAAAGTGGGCAAAAGTCATGTAATGAATTTCATTCAAATCATTTTATTTTCGATGTATAGATAAATGGAATCTGTTGAATAATAATATTTAGAATAATTTAAGGTGAAGTTGTTTTATATTATTGCGCCCTTAAAGATAAAAAATGTTAAAAAAAATAATTAGTGGGTGGATAATTGTCGAAAAAAAAGTTGTACTGTATTATTACATAATACAATGCAAATTTAAAATTTTAACTGAGCTTAGAGAATTGTTAATCTTATCGATTAACAGATAAACTGGAATACGCTTTGGATCATAATGGTTTTTGCGTTATTTTATTTCTAATTCTATATGCTTTACTTTAATTACGCGGAAAATATCATAAACAGCTACCCGATAATTCACTGAGTAGTCATCTCTGTTGAGATTTACAGAAGCGATTTTGAAATTTTCCGGACTCCACACTTTTGTCCGCTATATTGGATTTTGAATTTTTTAAATTTAACGTCCGATTCTTTATCAACGTAACAAGTTGCAAGCTAATCCGGTCGATTTTCAAAATATCGTCCGCCATTTTGAATTCTTTAAATTTAATGTCAGATTCGTAATCAGCGACCCCAAAAACCCTCGAGTGACAAATTACAAGCTGATCGGATAAGATTTTGAATTTTGGCCAGTTTTGATCGCTTTCTGATTCATAAATAGTATGTGCATACATATATAGTTCAAAAGAGGCGGTTCTGCTTTTTGCTACATGGTAAATTTGATGCATAGTTATTTGGTAACAGAACATAATCGCCGTCTGTTTTAAGCCTTTTAAATAGATAAATTGGTTAAATGTAAAATCAAAACAAAAATAAACTACAACCTGTCCAAATATAAAATTACTTAAACTTGACAGTTTTCCTAATTGAAAATTAAAATACACGCAGAACTTCGTTAATCCAGGTATGGTCTAATCCGGATCCTTCTGTAATCCGGACAGGTTTAAAAAATAAAAAACCTCTTTATTTACCTTCTAATCCGGATGGACCAAGGTCTCGCTAATCCGGATCGCGCAAAAGTATATTAGGCAAAAAACCACCCGACTCTTTTAAATAAATTTTAAGTTAATATTCCATTACTTTATACTTTGAACGTGTGTGTATGTATGTGGAAGTCATTGTTATAGTTTTTCTTATCATTATAAATAAACAAATAATTATAGGTGTTTTTCCTCAGAAATTATGATGCCTTTGGTAATCCGGATTCCCATATAGTCCCGATTGAGCTGGTTTTAATCTATCCGGATTAACGAATTTCTACTTTACTTATCTTAATGCAAAAAGTCCGTAACCATTTATTGCATAAAACGATGTGGGGACTGACTTATTATTCGATGATAATTCGTCAATCAAAAAGAGAATTTAGGACTTTTAGTTAGTTACGTTTTTTTTTTTCAGCGCCGATGTGAGATAGGGCCTTTCTACATTAAGGTAAATACGCAAATATGCGGCGTTAAATAGTATATATATTTAATTTATAAGATATAGATATCTTTGTGCTTTACCCTCACTTAAATCCACTTCGTACAAAGTATGTATATGTATGTACATACAGGATTGGACATATCTATAGCACCCCCATTTCAAAGTGCTATTGTTTGCCCCTTATGTTTAACTACTTATTTTTGAGAATTTTTAATTAAAATACAGTTTATTCTCTAACAAAAC
>NW_016200766.1:0-2515 GCF_001687245.7 Rhagoletis zephyria | reverse complement strand
AAATCAAAGCTTCATCACACTATATAAGGTTCACAAAAAATCAAAAAAAAATTTCATCAAAATTTTCAACATTTTATTCACAATTTCAAATTTTCACACCTTATATAAAGTTCGCAAAAAATTTTGAACCATTTATTCAGAATTCCCAGAAAAATTTTCGAGTATGCAGTTTTGCAGCTCACTCAGTTTTAGTCTAATGGAGTTTCAACAAGCTCAAATAGCGCATTGATTTTTGGGAATTTTTTATTTATTTTTTTTTTTTGTGACTGCATTTGCGGTTTTTTATATTACAAAAAAAATCTGAATAAAAAGTTTAAAGTTTTGATGAAAACTTTTTGAATTTTTGTGAACTTTATATAAAGCGTGAAACTTTGATTTATGTGGTTTATATTATAGAATGAAATATATTTTCATAACTACATAATTAATGAAAAAAAAATTTTCATTAAAATAATTGTGAATATTATCTTAGAACAAGGTGTACACTTTCATTTGTCGCCTAGTGTATGTACGAAAAAAAAAAAAACATCTACACAAAAGCTCCAAAATACAAACCTATATACATGCATAAGTAAGCACACCCGCTGAGCGATAGACTTTTCCGCATTGTTGTGTAGTTGGCAGTCAGGGAATTGCAAGCCAAGCCGAGTGGAGCAAATCGACTCAGCAGGCGCACCCACAAGCAGGCACACAAACTAGTAATAAATATGCGCAGCCTCATACACCCGTATGATAAATATGTACGTATAAATATGCAATATGTACATACATATGTATGAATGTATGTATGTATGTAGAAAATATCATGCACACACCATCAACATCACATCACATCACCGTTCGACCATAAGCTGCGGTTATGTTGACTAAAACTCTGCCGCTTGACCGTCGTCGCATTCACAGGCAACCAGAAAAAAACCTCCGTTCCCCTAGCAGCTTAAACCCTCAACTGTATAAAAATCATCATCCCTCTATTTGCCATCGCAATGCCTGCCTGCCATAAACACTTAGCAACTTCATCATTTGCCGCTAGCCTCCCACAACCCAGATCCTGCCTAAACAGCTCGCATCGAACTCTCGCATGTGCCCTCTTCCATAATCCTTTTATTTCCATTCCCCCAACTTGGTTGTCATCAACAACATGCCGCCCATTGTATTGTTATTGCTGTAATCCATCCATTACATCCCAACGCATTCGATTGAATTGTATTGTACTTGAAAAATTCAAAGTGTCTGAATTGTTCGACTCCGTAAGTGTACTTACCGAATATTACTTTTTTATCATTTTTATTTTTATTTTTATTTTTTGTTAAATTTTACTTTCAACCGATACTAAAATATGAGTGCGCTAAAATTTTCAAGTACTTGTGCAATATTGTACGAGTAGTCTATGTATTTAGTAGCTCAGTAGCGTGCGTTGTCTTTGTTTGCGGATACAGCATTTTTTGGCAACTTTAATTGCCATTTCAGTCAGTCCTGTGTTGCGTATCGTTGCGTTTAGTGCGAGGAGCAGCTTTATCAAAAGTTTGCCATTTTCAAAGTTTAATGGGTTGAATTAAGTTTTCTTAAGTGAGATATCATTGTATTGGAATACGTTAAGTGGCTGCTTGATAGTTGAAAAGTGTGCACCACAAAAAGTTGGAAGGTCAATTTCATTTAAGCTGCTTTTGTTTTTGTGTGTGTGTTGGAAAAGTTTGAAACTTCTTTTTAGAAATCAATTTAATATCATTTATAGTATTTGAAGTGGTAAGAAAAAGGACAAAATACTATCAGGAATTTGCTTAGCCAGCCAGTAAAATATTTACATATATAAACGTAAAGGGTAGGAGAATTGTGGACAACAATAGTATATTTTCTGCGTACACTGCTTCCGTTTCTCAAAGTTATTCCTGTACGCTTTTTCCCCTAACTAACAGGGCAATTCTGCAAGACTTTTGTAAAAGACTATCAAGAGACAGTAGGCATTTAGTTTGAAAGATAGTAAGTAGCTCAGTTCGTACCTTTGAGTACCCTAATTGAACAGACCTTTCTTGTTTATTCTGGCACTAAAGTCTTACACAAAAAGTTCCCTTGCTAACTTTCAAGGGGAAAAGCTCATTTGACACAAAGCACAGAAGCGTGTTGCAAACGGAGATGTACATATGTATATAATTTTGCCCGCACAACTTCAAGAGTTGCTATGGCCAAGTGAGCAAAGCATAACAGCAAAATATAAATTTCTATTAAATTTTAAATTTTATGGTTTTAAAAATTAAAATATGTTTTTTTTTTGTTATTACATTTTACTTTAAGAAACTTATTTAATATATTTTTTTGCACATTTAATTTTCTTTTCATTTTTAGATTTAATTTTTTTAGTTCATAAAATATTTGGTATTTTTTTTTTGTTTTTTTCTTTACTTAATTTTTTTAAGTTTCTTTGACTTAATTTTTTTAAGTTTTTGGACTTTATTGTAAAAAAAAATAATTTTTTTTTTATTTTACTTAATTTTTAGAAAATTATTTCTTTCTTTTA
>NW_016200765.1:0-2515 GCF_001687245.7 Rhagoletis zephyria | reverse complement strand
CGATGATCGCGGAAATTTACAACAAAGGCGAGCTAAGAAAATGGCCACGTGAAAGATGGGCAGCAGGCATTGTTCACGAATCTGTAGCAAGTAGAGTACCATATAGCGTAAGCAAGCCATTAAGAACATAGAAGGCAACGTTAGCGCCGCCAGTTGCAGGTTGCACGCTGCGACTGGATGGCTGGCGGGAGTTTTGGATTTTCCCCTAATATGGCGCATGCCAATGTATCGGCTACCAAACAGCCTCCTGCAATGGAGTTGATGGCGGCGACGACCCACTGCTCAAATATGGTCGCGTTCCGCAGGGAATCGGCGCTTACCATTCCTGTCTCTCCAATATCTGAANTCTTAACGTCTACTGGTAGCTTAGCGCCTTAAAGTGTTTGCGTTGATCAATGATCAATGAATGTGGCTGGCAGGCAGTTAGTATCAAAAGTTAAATGTAATCAATCGGGAACTAAGTAATAGATCAACTAACGCGGAAATCAGCGAGGCGACAAAACTACAAACCTTCAAGCCAACAATTCATCAAGCGTCATTGATCGTAGCGCTTGGCCGCAATGGCGCGTAAATCTTTCATTTCTTCAAAGTGATGTGCGAAATTGATAGAAGTGTCAATAGGATTGTTTCTCGCGTTTTATGATTGACTATAGCGCTGGGATGCTTGTCACGTTATCAAATGTCAAAACGTCTCTAATGGTTGCCCGCTGTAGCGGTTAATAAAGGTGCTCTCTTGTTAAGTGCACAGCGCACGGAGCGTATTTTATAAATGGGCACTTACACGGTTGCATGTGAGCAGATGACAACGGTGTATGTTTGGTGTGATGAAAAAATTAAACGAAAGCTTTAAAAGACATTTTATTTTTGTTGATACTAAATTTATTTGAATGTTAAAAACCTCTGTTTCGTCATTTCGAACTTTATAAAATTGTTGTGAGACGAAATAAATTATTTCGGCACTATGTACAGCCGCTTCTTGGTTTGGGCCGAGACCAAAAAGTCTTTTCAACCGTTGCATTGTTATGCCTCAGCTCCCCGAAAGCCGAAAAAGCCTTCTCATCTTATTTCGTCATGGTCCACTTTTCTTCGCAATCTAGAAAGACTAGAAAGACAGACTTGTAGAGTGTGGTTTTTGTGCGTCGAGATGTAGCTCTGCTTTACAATTGAAAACCCATTTTGATTTCTGTTCATCGAGACTTAGGTCTGGTTTAAAATTGCCTACTGAGCCTAAGTGGCGGACGTTGGATAGAGTTATCCTAGGCAAATATTATTGGTGGTGTTTATTATCGATCCCAGTTATTCAATACTTCAAAGTTATAGCTGCCAACAATGACAATTGCTCCAATATGTGAAGACAACAGCGGTGAGATATTTTCGTTCAGCGCTAGGTCCACCTCTGGTGCTGTGCTGAGACTGACGATGTCAATGTCATCTGCATTCGCCATCAGCATCAGCATGAATCCCCTTGCCTAAAACCTTGTTTGGTTTCGAACCGTTCGGAGATGTCTGGTCTTCTTTGGCAAATGCGCAATCTTGGTTGTCATCCAGAAGCGTTGAGAGGTGATATTTTCTCTCAAGTATACTCTGGACGTTTCTTTTTGCAGGATTCAGCCGCGGTCCTAAGACCGGTTAACTACGCCTTTATTTTCTGATTAAGTCTTTAGGCTGAGTTACTGCCTGTCAGCACTTCAGACTCTTCGCAATCACTTGTTTCGGCCGCTCTTTTCTCTATCTTAAAGCACGTGTCTTCTCACTGTCGCTGGCGTAGCATTGTGCTGTAGGATGGCTTTGTATGCTGCGTATTTGTATGTAGCAGACACCGCCCTTTTTGTCATACTAGAGTTTCCTGCGCGGGTGGTAGTAACCAACCACCTATTTCGCAGCGGTACGAAGACAATGGGAGATGGAATCCTATTGCTCTGGGAGTTAAGGAGTCGCTTGTTTATGAAGGCTTGAGATGGCACTCCGCACTTTAGGAGTCTAATCATAGTAATGTAATCGTTTCGGCACACTACAGCATAGAGCTTTGGTACCGAACACATATATGTCAATGAAGCTCTATACTACGATTCTTAATCATATTTTCGCGTAATCATAAAAGCTGCATGAATCGAAGCGCCCTACATTAGGTTTGTTTTTTAAATTTTCGGGCTAGTTATGGGCAAATGAGCGTAAGTATGAAATTCTCTCACAAAAGTGATTTAACTACCCAAAACTATGGGAACGTCAAAAAACCATTTTCGAATAAAATAATGAAAATTGAGTGGCAGCGAACACAATAAGGTTGAATAAATAATATTTATTACAAATGGCCTCAAACTCAGTACATCTGTTGAATATACATAATTGTTATGCGGTCAAAATAAAAAGGAAACATTTAACTTAAATATTAAAGTTAAATATTCTAGTTGGGTTGACCGAAATGTGAAAGTGGAAGAAGCAACAGCAGTTTACATGGCGAACTTTGCTCAGTGGGTAAGATCACTGGCTTTGAACACTGCTAGTTCGAACTCGC
>NW_016200764.1:0-2515 GCF_001687245.7 Rhagoletis zephyria | reverse complement strand
CGTGCTGTTTTGGACTCGGCCAACATCGCTTAGGCGGTTACAGCGCCAAATAAAAAGAAGAAGAAAAAGATGATTTGCTGTCGCTTTATTGAAATGCCTTAAATATAAAACGTAAGCTTTTAAAAGCAATGAAACTAAGCAGTGGCTTGGTAGATAGGTATTTAGCTTAAGCGAACAATCGTTGAACCACAGCAGTCGCCAGCACATAAAATTCGACATTTGGTATTTAACGAAATATACTAAGATGCGCGACTTAAAAAACTTCTTCCTCTTGTTCACTAGAAATGTAATCGCATTACTCATTTTTTTCGAATTCAATAAAAGACGCCAGTAGTTCGTCTTCTATGCCAACTGACGCCAACTGCAAATGCCAAGTGAAACCAAGTCCTTTCCCACCTGGTCTTTATAGCGCAGAGAAGAGCTTCACTTAATAAGCTCCATAAGTCCTTGTTGACCATATGAGGATAGCTGATTCTGAGGTAGTTGGCGCATATGAGATCGTCACCTTTCTTGTAGATTCGGCAGAGCCCATTGAAATTCCATGCGTTAGTCCGACAATATTCTGCATACAGTAAGTTAAAGCATGCACCTTGCCCAATTCTAGCCGTGGTACTGGAGTAGCCAGGCTATGAGCTCCAGCAGCTTCGCTAACACTATTCGTACCTGGATATAGTGGATGGTGGGAGTCGACAACGTCATCTTTGACTGCAAGCACCGGTTCATAACACTGCTTGTTAGAGCCCTGTTACACGATATGTATTTGCATATGTAAATGCTACTTTTTTGTATCTACTCGTATGTACCATATATTAGAACGTATCAGAAAAGTAGCATTTACATATCGTCGTTTAAAGTGCAAAACCGCGTATCAACAAAATGCAAAACCGCGTATCAGCAAAATGCAAAACCGCGTATGTGAATTTGTAGAAATTATTTTCTAGAGCGTAAAAACACTCATATTTCAAAATGGTTCTCTTTTTTATAAAGAAATTGCTTTTCTGGCTAGTACATTTCAGGACGAATGGATAAGGAATGAACCAAGAGCTTGTGTCAGCAAATCCAATTTTTGGCAGCCAATGTCAGTTACGCGGCTTTGCAGAATGACGATACGCGGTTTTGTACTTTAAACGACGATATGCAAATCCATATCGTGTAAGAACGCTGTTAGAGTGCTCTTTAAATTCAGCCGAAGTGTTCCATTCATAATTTAAAATTTTTTCTAGATATCGGTCGCTAAGTCACCGTATTTGTTCTTGCACAAATTCGCACTGATGTTAAATATTTTTTTTATTCGCCTGTAGAATTGAAGGATTCTACGTGTAACTCTTAGCAAATTTGCCGAAGAAACCATGGGTCTAAAATCAATTTGGGAGTTTGCCAAATTGCGAAAATAGGTTTCGAAGAAAATTTTCACTGTTTCGCCCTCGGATGGAAGCTTTACACTGAGCAAAAAATGAACTAAAAATTGGTTAATATTACCAAATTCAAACTTGAAGAGGAATCAACGTGATTTTTGGTTAATATTAACAATAACTTGGTTGATATTTTTAACAACGATTCGGTAATATTAACACCACAGTTTTGTTTACATGAACGAAACTTTTATATGTAAATTGTTTCTGCGAAAAATAAGTGGAACAATAATAATAGCAACGCGCTTTGTTTTGTTTGATTTTATTTCACTTTTTAGTTTCTTCCTTTACACGCCGCTGAGATGCTGAATTTTTTAAATATGGAAGTGTCTGCTGGTGCACAATTAAAATGCGAAAGTAGCAAAGACATTGCAACAGACATAAATGTATTTTTGTGGCAGCCATAAATGCCAACAAAGTACCACTATATACATAAATAAATAAAGCGGAACCAATAAAAATACGAGTACAAAATCTTAGCGCAAGAAGAAAATAAAACAGAAGTAAACCAGCACAGCGCTTCTTGCAGTGCAACTGACGCAGTTTTAATACTTTCCGAAAATAGTGTACCCTTTTCGAGGAGCTACAGCATACCACAACACACTTATTTTCATACAACACTTAAAAGTGTATTCTGCTTGGCTATTTTAGACAAAACCGAATGACATGGCACAGTTACACTTTTCAGCGTCAGCTAGGCAATCAACGAGCTGTTAGCCAGCTGAGAAGTCAACATCGCATAGGAGTACTCAACAAAACTTGACGTGAGGTCCTTAGCGTAAAATGACAGCTATATTTTCTATTCGAGTGTGTGTTCGCATTGAAGAGGTTCTCATCGTAAAAATTTCATATTATTTTTTGCTGTGGTTTACGTGAGGTGAATGTAGGGCAGTTATAATTTTTATGTAACGCATATCTATGTATGTAAATTAGCAACTAGCAGTGGGCAATAATAAATTAGTATTTCTGAAATAAACTTTGGTAATATTTTTTCTTTCCATGTAGGTAATATACATTCCAATTTTTTTGAAAGGTAGGTAAAGATATTGAAAGAAGATGGGAATTAAAAGTAGTTATATAACATTTTTGTATGGTTTTTAATG
>NW_016200763.1:2286-2515 GCF_001687245.7 Rhagoletis zephyria | reverse complement strand
GGTCTATTTGTCATATGGATTATTATATTTTCTGGAAAATCATAAGGTTTCATAATTAATCTGTCTTCATTTTTGCCATAATCTAGAATGCAATTATATTTCTTTATAAAATCTAAACCTATAATTCCATCACACGGGATTGGGAAATTGTCTTCTACTATGTGAAATTTGTGTTTAATTAATAGATCGTCTCCTTTCAAGTCTGTTGTGACCGTACCTAGTGTGCTTG
>NW_016200763.1:2092-2213 GCF_001687245.7 Rhagoletis zephyria | reverse complement strand
TAGATCTTCTCCTTTCAAGTCTGTTGTGACCGTACCTAGTGTGCTTGTTATTCCTTGACCAATGCCTTTCAAATCAGTAATTTGTGAAGTATTAATGGTGATATTGCTATCAATTTGTCCC
>NW_016200763.1:0-2015 GCF_001687245.7 Rhagoletis zephyria | reverse complement strand
TAGATCTTCTCCTTTCAAGTCTGTTGTGACCGTACCTAGTGTGCTTGTTATTCCTTGACCAATGCCTTTCAAATCAGTAATTTGTGAAGTATTAATGGTGATATTGCTATCAATTTTTCCTTTTTTATAATAGATATATTTGCTCCTGTGTCTATCAAGAGAGTTGAAATAGTGTTATTTAGAGAAGTTTTGGAAGATATGTAGCTGTTTAGGTGTAAATTAAGTACACGTACTCTTTTGTTATTTACTGTTGAAGTGGAGTTTGCTGGTTTTCCTGCTGGGTGCAATTACGTACATTGCGAGTCTGTATAAAATTTCTGTTTCTGTTTTGAGTTGATGATCCTCTTTGCGAGTTGTTATTTTGTCTAAAATTGTTGTTGTATCGGGGCTGTGGTCTAAATCTTCTACCTTGATAACTTCCGTAGCTGTTATTTCGGTAACCACCACGAAAATTACCACGGTATTGATTTTGTTGTCGTATGCTCAGGATTGTATTTGAACTACCCGTTATCTCTGTGCCGCTATTGGTGAATTTAGAGATGGCATCATTCATTGATGTAAATGTGCCAGCTTGCATTATCATTTTTACTTTTTCGTTGGAGCAATTCTTGCACATAGCTTTGACCGCCGCCTGTGTTGAATATCTGGTGGCTAAGTCTGGGTTTAGTCCATCCGAGATATATGCTCCTTCTAGTGACCTGGTAATTTTTTCTATTTCTGTAGTACAGTATATTTTGCTTTGCTGCCATTATTTGGTTCCGCAGGGAATCGGATACCTTCCTTCTTGAAGTAGTAAAGAAAATTCTCTTAAGTGCCTTTTTCGGTTAGGTGCACAAGTTTTTCGTGCAAAGAAGGATGTGCAGCTAAGCAAAATATACTGATACTGATTTGCGGTTTTACTACGTTGTTGTACGTTCAGGAGTTTTGCTGTCAAAACTTCTACTGATTCGCCTTTAATAGTAGATTTCAATTTTGACTTAATTTCTTGAATTGAATTTTCATTACTTATGTAATTTCTTGCTGTACCTTTTAGCTTGGTTTTTATCATAGTTATCGCCAGGGCTTCATGATTATCTTTGATTTGTTCCAAGATATCAAGAGCGTCTAGAAAGCTGTGCAGATTTTCTGGCTTACCATCAAACTCTGGTAGCACTGATGAGGCTGTCTTAATGAATTCTACTGTTGATTGTGCCATTTTGACGTTTCCTATTTGCAAAGTTTTTGTTTGATTTTCAATTTTCTTGTCTTCTTCTAAA
This sequence comes from Rhagoletis zephyria, assembly GCF_001687245.7. NCBI lineage: Eukaryota > Metazoa > Arthropoda > Insecta > Diptera > Tephritidae > Rhagoletis > Rhagoletis zephyria. The sequence continues at coordinate 759 of NW_016200763.1, read as the reverse complement.
TCGGCTAAATCCTCCAATAGGAAGATATTGAAGTCTATTTGTATTTCTTGTTCGAATGAGGTTGGGATGGTTACCTCAATATTATATCTTGCTAGTGAGGATACTAATTTGTCTCTAACAGTTGAAAATATTTGGTTTGCTTCTATTTGGTGACTGCTAGTTAATTGGTTATTACGTATGGCCTTTCCTAATTTATTCAGTGAATCTAATATTGTCGTGAGGTGCTTCAACACAGTTTCATTTTTTATTTTTATGTTTTTATTTATACACTTGTAGGATTTTTCTGCGGAAGCTTTTTCTTCTATAAGTGTCTGATAAAGTTCTTCCCATTTGCCCATTTATTGCAATGCTGACAGGGAAGCGAGCGTAAAATTGAAGTTTTAGATACGCTCTTGGACGTTATTTAGTCTTCTTAATTTGTTTTTAATATACATAACTCTTCAATTTTAGGGCTACTGCGATGATCAATAGCATGAGTATGCAAGCGAAACCACTTAACCAAATATCTGGATTATTTGAAACTTTGTTTGTTTCTACCTCCGCCGGTGGTTCGTATCTAACTATCCTATTGTCTGTGTTTTCTGATGTTTCCTTTCCTATTTCATATCCCGCAATGGCTATCAGAATGCTATTTGCTATNTGTTTTCTGATGTTTCCTTTCCTATTTCATATCCCGCAATGGCTATCAGAATGTTATTTGCTATCTTTTACCACCACGACATTTTGCATAGAATAAGAAAAGTTTTCGGAAATTAAAAT
>NW_016200762.1:0-2515 GCF_001687245.7 Rhagoletis zephyria | reverse complement strand
TAAACGTATGAGTCAACTGCAGGCTTATATAATGTTTTCTCTGCATTTTATAATTAACGAATTTTTTTGATTTTTCATGCATATTTTTAATAATTTTTTTGCATTTTTAAGCACATATTTCTTATTTTTTAGTGCATGAAAATTCATGCCCTAGTCATAACTAATAAAAAATTTGAAATTCATTTCTGGATTTATATGATGAATTTCATCGACTTACAACTCCCCACATCATTTACGATTTTGTTACGTCTTTTTGCATTTCAGGTAACGATATGTAGATTAATTTGACTAATTTACATCCCAGACTTTGCCTTGCATTGCCGCAAATGATAAACATCGCTCATCGCTACTTTAAACGCGCGACTATGTCCCCTTTCAGACACGTCAAGTCTGCTCGTTCGTAGGCGAAGGAGGTGAGAAGAGAGGGGAAGAGTACAGATACCTCCGTACCGTCAATTCGTTTCAAGTTTTCTTGTCTCTTTTGATCTTTTCGTTGCTTCCCATTTAAAGAACCAAGGACTTGAATTCAATTAAAGTTGACGCGTGTGGAAGCAAATAGAAAACACAAAAGAGAATGCGAAAAAATTGCTTTCAAGACTTGATGTGTCTGAAAGGGGACTTAGTCGTTGGCTAGAGAGCAGTATTGCCGCCAATTGTTTTTAGTGGTAGCCAAATTCCTTTAAAAATGGGCTAAAAAAAGAGCTTAAAAATGTCGTTGTGGCTAAAAATGGTAGCTAAAATTNAGTTACGTAAATAAGGCATTTACGTCAGTTATAGTTTAGAAGTAAAAGATACTGACGTTTTGGCTTGATGCATTTCTCAACGTACCCTATTTATCGCGTCAGTATTTTCATAATCTGTGTGCTGCACGCTTATTATATCGCAAGAAACAATTTTTATCTTATTTTCATAATTATTTTAAAATTTCCAATGCTAATTTAAATACTTTCAATTTCCTTAGAAAGATTTTAAGCGCCGAGAGCGAAGGTAGAGCGAATAAGTTTTCGATGTTCGCATTATGAGAGCAAAGGCCCATCCACATTCAGTAAATAAATTAAAACAAAAGAAATAAAATGAAATTATAAAACAAGTGTCCGAGGATTGGAACTCGGATCTCTCAAATCGCACCCTAGTGCTTTGTTCACTTGGCCATTGCGACTGTTGGGGTAGCGCGAGCAAAATGACATACATGTGTATTGTTTTCTTTGCGCCGGCTGATTTTGATGCATCGTAGATTTTCTACGATTTAGTGATAGCCCTAAATGTCAACATAAAAACTTTCGCCTGTGGAGGCGCCGCGTAATATAGAAATCTAATTTTATGCAGAATATCTTTGATCTGGCATCACTAAATTATCGATGAATATTTTATAAAGCAGTCCATATCTATCACGTTCCCTTCTTTTGTATTTGCAAGGCCAAGTTGATAGAATGGTGCGTTGGTGATCCAATTATATTTTCTTCATCGGTGTTATGTTGTTAAACAAAATATAACATTTATGTTCGATATTTTTGGTTATTTCAGGCGGCGCATAAATCTTTCAGGATTAAACAGAAACTTGCTAAGAAGCTCAAGCAGAACCGATCGGTTCCTCAGTGGATCCGTTTACGTACTGGAAACACCATTAGGTAAGGCGGATATAGCTTCTAACTTTTGAATTTTTTGTTAATATTATGTTTTAATATAATCTTATCCCTAGATACAATGCTAAGAGGCGTCACTGGAGACGCACAAAGTTGAAGCTTTAAACCTGTCGTCGAGATCTTACGTTACTTGTCGATTTGGATTTACAATTAAACATTGATGCTTCAATAAATATACAAAACAATTAAAATATTATCTTATAAAAGTTTCATGGTATAGTGCTAATAGTAAGTTTCTATTGACTTCTGTGGATCCTGAACCAGTTTACCGAGTGTGTTCTGTGGATGTGGCAGTAATCAAATAATAATTCTAGCCATGCCAGTCTGATATTGAATGTAGGCTCTCAACTAAACTTAGCTACTTCAGGTAGTCGCCACCTTGGTGCTCCAATGTTTTTAAGAGGTGATAAACAGTGGAAGGAAAGCCGAAGAGGCAGTAGTAAAGTAATGAACTTGTACGAAAGTTATAGTGCGAGCGAAGATGAAGATGTATACGTTTGTGTTCAGAAATGCCTCAAACCAAAGCATAAGTACCATTTCTAAACTACAAATGATGAAAATGCCTTATTTGCTCAACTAAGTTCCAATTCAGCATTCAACCTTGGTTGCGTATGTTGCACATATCCATCAATTCTAGTTTAGAAATAACAGACTGATGCTTTGACTTGATGCATTTCGGAACACAAGGTATGTTGTCAGTTGCTAACAATTCGTCTGGCACTTTTTTAACTCAATATTTTCGGATGTAAGACTCGTTGAAGTTAGTTATTGACTTGAGAATGATATCTTTATTACAGGTTAGATAGATTTGCGTAAATAACTAAGTTGGTGTGCTGATGAGCGGACGTGTTTTTACTCGCTCTGTTATTTTT
>NW_016200761.1:0-2515 GCF_001687245.7 Rhagoletis zephyria | reverse complement strand
GGTAAACAAGGCGCTTTCGACTCGTGGCTGGCGTCTGCAGATACATATGTACGTATGTATGAAAGGGGGCAAGAAATGTGAGTAGTGCGTGCTTCCGTGCATTCTCACCTCACTAAAAAATGGCTCTTTGGGCTAAAAATAAATTTTGTCAGCTTTTTCCGCAGTTGTCTGGTGTGTGTGCGCAATACTTGCGTGAAGTAGGCCACATTGGCGCGCTGATGTAAATAACACGATGAAGTGTCACTAAGAGTCCCGAGCATGAAATGTAATTTTTTTTTCTCAGTTGTTGTTGCATATGTTAAATATGCCACAATTTATCTTGAATTGTTGGCGAATAACTGGCGCCTTTTGGCCGCAAAGTAAGCCCAGCGCCACCGATCGACCAACCAATTCGCCGGCAGACTGTCAGAGGGGCCAGGTGACAGTGCTGCAGCGTAGGTAGAAGGCAGGCAGGCTGCAGCTGCTAATTTGCTTCTTCGGCTAATCTTTTGAATATTTGACGCAGCTGCAACGGCAGTGGAAGTTCCGAGGATGCAAAGGTGCAGCTAATAGAAAATTTTTTTTTTTTGTAGCCTACGCAGCCACAGTTTTCCCATTTCGTCAGCTGACGATACACTCACCCCCAGTTGGATGGACTTTTCTTTTTTTACATACAAAGTAAGAACTTATACGTACTTTTTCTTTTACTTTTTATACAACTCTCAGCAGACTTCTTGTAGGTAACTAATTTTATTTATATCGCCCACATTAGTGGGGATAATTTTCGATGTCATATGTTAAGCGGTGAATTCCCCCTCCCCAACCATATCTCGCGCAAGTGAACAGAGTTAAGCAAGTTATGCGCATACATAATTAGAAAGAAAAAAATAAAAATAAAAAATTAGCTTTCTTGTGCTGTCCCCTTTCTCCATCGCTATTAAATAATAGATAGAGGCAATAGATTTGCTTAGGTAGCCCTTGACAGCTGCCCAGACAGTTACTAATTATTTAGTAGAGTGTATGGGGCCTGCATTACCATCGAGACCACGAAAGCTCACATTTGTCATGTTTGTTGAAAATCTCGTTGTGGGTTTTACTTTAATATTTGGCCCGATATTTCAGCATGAAACGACGACAGCTGTTTATAGTTTACATTTTTCCGCTTCGGTCATGGCGTTTTCTTTGGAATGGGAAGTGGGCCGCTAAATGTTCAAAAGTCAGAGTAGCTCAGCATACTAAACGGAAAAGCGGAAAATAAGCAATTAATATGAAAAACTCTGCCAACCGTAAAACAATCTTACTCGGGGAAAACTGTTGGTAGTCCTTGCCCAAGCGCTAAGGCAAAATAAATCATGTGTCAATTTTCTTTTCCCTGCGCTCACATCTATCTATTGCAGCTTGGTAGCTTTTTATTATTTAGCAGCTTGGGTGAGTGAGCGCAACTTGCATTGTCGTCATTGAATTGCTGCTCGACGCGAGCGAAGTTTTGCTTCGATGATTTACGGCTAGAACTTGAAGGCTGCTCACCACGTCGCCTGACACTGAGTTCCGTTTGAAGCCATTGCTTCAGCGCGGCGGTAGTTGTGCCTGTTGTGTGGTCGACGGACCGGACCACCTACTCGCTGCAAATTAGTCAATTGCTACCTGCAGCAGTTGCTACAGCTAATTAGCGGGAATATTCATTACCTCTGCAGAGTTTCAAACAACAAGAAAAACATAATACGACAGTACGTTCTTTTGTGACCTTTGCCAGTTTGGAGTGAGATGTGCGCACCAATGGGACTAGCCCCGATTTTCGTGCAATTCTTTAAATGCCTGTCCTGTGTAACAAACATACACACACACACACATAGTATTTGTACTTTGCTGCGATCGGCGAGATCATCGACGTTTTATCTTTCCTCGCCGCTGTACTTAAAACTTGTTGCACAGTGTTCTAAAATGTTGTAATTTGAGGTTAAAAATAAACTTGAAAATACTTTGCTAGTCAGTTTGCAACCTCTCAACTGGCTCTTTTGTGGCGTATATTGAACCTGATGGGGTGTTATCAGCATTCTCAGCTTACGAGCATCCATTCGTCCAACCTCCTCCTTCCACCTATTCGTATGTTTACGTGGTGGATGTCTTTTCCTTTACATATACACGCACACACACACCTACTGTAGCGCGCCATCATCACCGGTGAATGCTTTGCGATTTATGTGGCTGTAACTTGGACTTGGTTGGCTCAGTTCTTGTTTATAGTTTGCTGGCTTGTTGGCCATCGCCGCTGCCGCTGCCACTGCTGTTGCTGTTGCAAGTTGAATGGCATTATTTCTAGCAGAAGCGGCTGCTGTTGTTGCTTAGCATCCCGCAGAGTGCAATGCGCGTGCGCGACCAAAAGTTGTCGGATTGCATTCCATTGCGAATGACAGCCAGCAACTTGATTTTATTGCTCTTGTGTTTGCTGTTCTTCTTGTTTCTGTTTCTGTTTCTGTTTCGGTTCAGGCTGATGCTGATGCTGTGGCAGCGAGATTCTGTTGGAGCTGGGAACTTG
>NW_016200759.1:701-2516 GCF_001687245.7 Rhagoletis zephyria | reverse complement strand
TAAACAATTTTGGCGTGCTCAACGCAAAATTCACTTGCTGATGTGCGGTGCTGCCACTCTCTAGCACTCCGAATTAATACAATTACCCAACGTCTACACCTACCAACTATTTCCGCGTGCCTTTAAGAATGCGGTTTATAATGCAATGCATCCCTCTTTAAAAATTTGGAATTGGTATGGGGTGGCATTACGATTATTACAAATTACATTAATTTATTTTTATTTTTTTGTTATTACAAATTTTCGCCTGCGGCGCTTTTTTTCATAGAACTCCATAAATCGATATATAATGAAAATTTTAATAAAAAATCGCGCGATATCCTATTGATACTTCAATATATAATGAGAATTTTTTTAACCGTTTAGTTATTTCCACAATTATCCCACATAACAATCCGTACACCGTGTAAACATATTCAATATTTATTCCATTCAGATGGTTCAGCAGGTGAATTTTGCGTTGAGCACACCAAAATTGTTTACATTTTAATTAATAAAATATATAAGTTTTTAGTGATATATTTAGCAATATTTTGACATATATGACTAAAATGAATTATTGTTGTTGTATGTATAGTGGTTCGTTTCACAACGTTCGTACTGTGCGGTCGCTTAAACATCGTTTTAAAGAATTCCTAAAGTTATTTTGTTTATCTCAGTGCTAAGCAGTTCTAATTTGTGTAATTTATACTGGAAAAAGCTTTTTGAAGCCAAACTCCATAGTTTTAGACATAAAGTGCGTGGACTAAAAATTAAAAAAAAATTAAAAATTAATATTCTTGTCATTCCTTGTGCATATTTGCCTCTTTTGGTGCATTATTGTTGTTTTGCATGAGAGTGCATTTTCCCATCTTCCACGATTTATCTTACATTTTGCTTATCATCAATCAAATAATTTTCCTGATTGCTCTTATGCTTTTAAGCTTTTTGGCGCAGTGGCTTTAAAACTGTTAAGTTCAGCACGGTTTCTAACCATTGAACTTATAATACCTAGACTTCTGTGTCTCTCAAACGCTCATCTTTGCTACTATCGTACTAAAAGCGTACACTGTGATTTTTTTGTGCATACATACAAATTGTTGCTACTTCGCGCTGCAATGTATTCATCCAGCTGTTTTGAAAAATGTAACATCAAAAACGACTTAGAGCGTTGCGTTGCGTGTTGGTTGTGTGATGACTTAGCTCAATGGTAGGGTGGCCGATATCATAACCGATAACAAAGGTGTTCGTTGGTCTTGCCCCAAGTGCAGATCAACCGAAGTTGNTTAGTTCGTGAGTTTGAGTTTAAACCTCGAGCTCGGAATGAAAATACTGTTCAAATTCCCTCCTCAGGATCAAAAAACTTATAAGTAATTTTTTCTTCAATATTTATTACCAAAATCTTAGAGGTCTAAATACAAAATTAACCGAGCTGTACTTAAAGTCTTTTGATTTAAATTATGAAATTTTGGTTTTTACTGAAACTTGGATAAAACCGAATGTGTTTAATAGTGAAATATTGTGTAGTAAGTATGAAATATTTAGAAGTGACCGCTTAGATAGAAAAGGTGGGGGTGTTTTAATAGCTGCTCAGACCGACTTTTCCTCTGAAAAAGTTGTATTCACAGATTCAGAAGATGTTGAATTCCTCTGTGTTAGAATACGGTGCCCCTCAAGTAGTGTTTTTCTTGTTGCAATTTATATTTCACCAAACCCTAAACATTCTGTTTACTTTAAATATTCTTCACTATTGCTCTCTTTATTTGCCATGGTCAAGCCCTCCGATTCGTTTGTTGTGTTGGGTGATTTCAATCTAGCGTGCGTTTCCTGGGATTA
>NW_016200759.1:0-661 GCF_001687245.7 Rhagoletis zephyria | reverse complement strand
GGATGGAATTCTGGTGCCAAATTCTTCTCGGGATGTACATAACAAATTTCTTAACGAACTTTCCGATCTTGGTATATATCAGATTAATTCAGTTATCAACAACTTAGGTAAATGTCTTGATTAGCGTTTATTGATGATACTGCTAAATGCGCTATAATAAGCGGTGATCCTTTAGTTATACCTATAGACCCTTATCACCCACACCTTGAGTTGTCCTTGGCACCATCCTACGATTCACGTTATTGTCCTGAAACTAGAAAGCCGAAAGGTCGGCGATATTCTTTCAAATACGCTAACTACGACAGGATTAAAATAGCTATATCTGAAATAATCTGGCCTGAGTACGATGGTGATGTTGAGAATAGTAAAATCTGAGAATTTAGTAAACACTTGAATAATATATTCAGTAAACTCATTCCTCTTGTTAAAGAAAATACCGGACCTCGTTACTCGCTGTGGTTTAACCCAGAGCTAAAGCATTTAAAAAATCAGAAAACGAAATCATTTAAACTTTATAAAAAATCAGGCCTGTCTTCTCACTACGCCGCGTACTCCATCCTTCGTCATAAATACAATGCCTTAAACAGAAAATGTTACAGNCTCGTAACTCGCTGTGGTTTAACCCAGAGCTAAAGCATTTAAAAAATCAGAAAACGAAATC
>NW_016200757.1:0-2516 GCF_001687245.7 Rhagoletis zephyria | reverse complement strand
ATTTTTACCAACAATTCACGTTTACGATTTCCATTGGCACATTTGTCTGCTAAGATTAAGGTTTGGTGGTTATTTGCCGCTTTAAATAACCTAAGGAAAGTGTTAAACTATGTTCACATTACCAACATAAAATACTTAGTTTCGTTTAAAATACCTCACTAAATTAAGTGCGTTCATACACGCGTTTCTTTATTTGTCTTGACAGCTTTGTAGCAACCCTGTGTTATTGTTTATTTAACGAAAAGAGATCGCGAATGTGAGTAATTGCGTATATTTTTATATTCTGAGTTGTTTGTGGTAATTTTTTAGATTTTAGATGAGTGATCATAAGAGAAAGCTTCTGGAAATATTTTACAAACTACCACGCGCGATTATTAAAAACAAAAACGTCCAAACACAATGACATATCAGTTGTGGGACAGTACTTTTTTCGATTATTATCGATAAAATTAGAGCCCACACTGATTTGTTCGTGATTTGGTTCTTGGTTTAAGATAAACTACGTACTTTCATCTTAATTTACTGAGAGACTTTACAAGGCGAAATTACTTAGTTTGTAATTAATTTATGCATAAATCAAGATTGACCTCTAAATTACGCCAATGGGAACATAGTTTTATATCCGTTCTTGAAATTCTCCAGTTGTGCGGCATTTCATAGCACGGGTTGGACCAAAAAGTTTCAATAAAATGTATAAAAATTTTGGGCGGGACGTATGTACGTATGTACGTTTGTATATATTTCTGACTGCATGCCAACGCACTTTACTAATTTTCGACAAATAAACCACCTGTTATCGGATTTCTCAGATTTCCATCAGCGGTACACCCTGTAATCGATTCCGGTTCTGAACGGTATCGGATTTCTCAGATTTCCATCAGCGGTACACCCTGTGATCGATTCCGGTTCTGAATGGTATCGGATTTCTCGGATTTCCATCAGCGGTACACCCTGTGATCGGCTCCGGTTCTAGACTCGGCTTTGTCATCAGCGATATCTTTCGGCTTTTATCTGGGTTCTGAACTTCGATTTCGACCGGCGGCATCTTTTGGCGGAGCAGCAAAGCTTGCGGCAGAGCAACAGCAAACCGTATAGCGGTTCTGGACCGGTGCAAGCAGCAAACCATATAGCGGTTCTGGACCGGTGCAAGCAGCAAACCATATAGCGGTTCTGGACCGGTGCAAGCAGCGCTATATTTATACTACTTTCTTTTACTTAGGCTATTTTGTTTACAAAGAAAGGAATTTAGCTACAATTCACTTACGCTTGAGTAATTTCTATGTTTAATATTTTCTTCAGAAATAGCCGTTTTGTGTTTTCTACTTTTGCTTTCATTTTCAGGGACGTGGTATTTATGTTTACGTTTTTTGCTGCGTTTGTAATGTAGTTGGGTAAAAGTTCATATCGTCTGCATTCTAATAAGAATTCAAGCTGCGTCATCTGTTTTGCCAGCTTTTGTGTTTGGTTTCTTAATAAACAAGGACAACACCGATTCCAAATATTTATTAGGCGTCTGTTTTAGCAGTATTTTTCGAAATTGAAAACAAGGATTGGTTTTCTCCATTCTCTGGTATCTGTTAATGGCCAGATGCGCTATTTGAGACGACATTGCCGCCGCAATATCTATCGGCGTAAACCTCTACTGCTTACCACTACACAACAGCGGCCGCCGACCGTAGTCATACCACTCCGTAAAGAAAAAATGAGTAAAAATAAAGTAAAGTAAATAGTCGTCAAATCTACGAACATTAGTACTCTAGGGTTAATGAACCACTTAAGCAGTTATCCTACACCATTAACCTTTAATTAGGCGCATAAAGAAAATCACACAATAAGTCGCATGGGGTCATGAGTGACCCCAATAAAATTGTTGAAAACAGAGTTTTAGAATTTAAAAAAACCAAGTGTGTAGTTTAAAAAATATTGAAGTACTCTATTATCGTTAACTACAAAAAAAAACAAATTTCGACTTTAAACTTACAACAAAAAAAATCAAAAACTCAAATCCGCCAAAAAATGTTACGTGGCAAGCACTAAAGAGAGTAGGGAACATGTGTACGCGAAAAGGCTCTAGCCGTGAGTAAATAAATAAAAAGAAATATGCATTGTCATAAATATTAAAGCTCTTTAAAAAAGAAAATCATAACTTTGACTTCAAACTTAGATACAAAAACAAAAACTTACCTCCAATTTTGCCGTTGAGAATTTTCAGAAAGTCGCAAAAAAGGGGTAATTGACGGCAAAAAGGGTCACCATATATTATATTTGTTTTTCTTGACTAGTAAAAAAAATCTGAGGTCCCATGGAAANTGCCGTTGAGAATTTTCAGAAAGTCGCAAAAAAGGGGTAATTGACGGCAAAAAGGGTCACCATATATTATATTTGTTTTTCTTGACTAGTAAAAAAAATCTGAGGTCCCATGGAAAATCAAATTTACATGTATTATAAAAGTCTTATCGCTGCTAGGACGTTCCGATGTTAAATTTAAGAAGAAAATAGCGGGACAAGCTTTAAAC
>NW_016200756.1:0-2516 GCF_001687245.7 Rhagoletis zephyria | reverse complement strand
ATATGAGTATTATAAATATTAGTACATACATACATACTAACCCAGGCGACTATCAGCTTATGGCTATCACAAATATTTACCTACGTCAGACAAAAAGTAAATATTTACATTTCAAAAAGATTTGGTTGGCTATAGGCTAGTCGGGTTTCAAAGTCGGGCAGGACGAAGAACTTGATTGAAGCAAATACAAAATGTGTAAATTTAATTTAAAGGTACAGAGAAAAATTTAACATTAACTGGACAGCGTAAAACTGTTATTACTTATTATGTGTTAATTTAACTTATTTACTTATTTTAATTTTTTTTTTATTATTATTTTTTTACTAATCTTGAAAAGGAACATAGCATAGAAAAGGAAAAGCAGTAAGAAGTGGCTGGCATCACTGACTTTCGTTTGGGTAGCAGAAATGAAGGGGAATGCAAATAAAAATAACTTATTTGCTCAAAATTCTTATTACAGCAGCAGAAGCAGTAGCAATGTAAGGGTCAAATATTTATTTTGCTATTGCATGGAGTGAGGTGAAGTGCTGAGTTGAAGGACGAACATTGAATGCGAATGAGTACGCAAATAAACTTAAGCGCATATACCGGTATTCATATAATTATTTTATAATTACACGTAGCTAAAATCTTTGCATTAGGTAATGTTTACATTTGAAATAAACTTTGCTAAGCACCATTTGTAGCAGTAAGTTTAGAGAAATAGGGATACTGAACCGGTTTCGAAAGGTATTTTTCTGTAAATAAATTTCGAAAATTGGTTGAAAATTACGGCAAAAATCGGAGTTTAAGAATTTGCGTATTGGTGTATAGTTGTTGTTGCAACATGCTCAGTTTGTGTTGTTTTCGCGTATTATTTTACCTTGTAGTTGAAATTAAACTTTGTTATGAAGACACATGTGATGATGCAGAAATAAATGATTACGATTAAGACACAAAAGTGACGGCAAGGTGAAGGCAAGACGAAATTGAAAACAATGAGAAATACATAAGAATTTGGGTAACTGAAAGCGTAAGAATATTTATTGAAATTTTTCGATAGGAATCGAAATAAATTTAGTCATAAAAAATGCTGTTATCGAAAGTTATCAAGATACCGAAATTTATCGAATCATGGAAGGTAATTGTTATCGAAATTAATTGTTATCGAAGTTTATCGAGTTATTAAATTATCGATATTTATTGAACTATCGCTATTTGTCAACTTAATGAACTTTATCGAGTTATCGTTATACGTCGAGTTCCTTAAACTGATCGAGTTATTTATTGATTTACTGAAATTTGTCCATAGATCGAATCGAAGTTTTTGGATTTTTTCTTAATATATCGAGCAGAGTGTAAAGAAATATCGAAATTTGTCGATAACTTTCGAAAAATGTATAGCTATAAAAATTAACCAAGTTATCGAAATTCATAGAGGTATGCAAAATTTATCGAGCTATCGATTTATGTCGGTGTACATACATTTTGGAGTTATCGAAATTCAGCACAGTTAGCGAAATTAGTCGAGTTATCGAATTTTGTTGTGTTATTAGTGTTTTTTAAATTCATTGAATTCTCGGTATACACAATTTTAGTGTTGTAGTTGTAGTGTTTTTTAAATTCATTGAATTCTCGGTATACACAATTTTAGTCACGTTTTAGTTCCAAAGGAGGAGATTTTCCGGCAAGGTATTTTGCGCCTCATAAGTAAACTACGTGCTAAGTTAGAAAACCTCTTCGAGGGTCTTAAAAAACTCGAAAAACGGTAGAGTTTTAAAAGTGAGTAGTCCTAGTAAAAAATAAAAGTGCCAAAATCGTTAAATTTACGACCGCGATTGGGATTACAAATACGGTGACGATTATGACTACGACTACGTTTACGGTAACGAATACCCTTACGACTATGAATATGACTACGATTATGATTACAATTTCGAATAACGATAAGGATAGCACCGAAGATTTCGTTTACTGTTACAATTACTTTTATGATTAAAACTATGATTAATATTAAAATTAGGATACGATCAAGTTTGCGAATTCAATTAAAATTCCGACTACCATAAGGACTTTCGATTACGATTAAGGCTGCGATTTTAATTACGAAAACAATTTTAATTACGACTACGAACACGATACCGATTACAATTAAGGTTGCCTAACCATTTCAGTTACGATAATGATGATAAAAATTACGACTATGCTTACAATATCGATAAAGACAACGATAACGAGAACAATTACGACTTCGATTGCTGTTACAATAACTTTTATGATTGCGATTATGATTGCGGCTATGACTTAAATTACGATAACGATACTGTTACAATTATTTTCATGATTATTATTAAGATTTAAATTAATACTAGTATCGCCCCGTTGTCGAAATTCGACCACTTCACTTTTTTCACACACTTTTTCATTTTGCCAGGGAAGTGTTTTAGGTCCACCAGCACCTGGTAATCGTCTAGCTCGCTTACACATCCTGTTTGGTGGAGTAATATACATTCTGTTAAATAATTTAAAAATTCATA
>NW_016200755.1:0-2516 GCF_001687245.7 Rhagoletis zephyria | reverse complement strand
GGGCCAGAGTTACGCGAGTCCCACTCGGCAGTTGAGGCTTACAATCGTCACTTTTCAAGGGGAAAGGGTTTTGCTCATTGCAGCGCCGAAGCGAGAAAGTTCGGAGAAGTAAAAATCTACTTTCGAGTGTAGGTTATCGATTCCACAGAGCGGCGCACTGCTGAACGGGGTCCTTCCACAATATGCATTACGTAATTGGTACCTCATTCAGCAGTGCGCCGCTGGACATTGTCGGACGGCAATAATGAGAAATCGTCAAAGTGCGAGCGTAGTCTTCATACTCGTCATCAGTTTGATCACTTCTACATTAATCTGGTTCATCAAAAAATAAATTTTCAGGCATAGAAGACATTTTTCGATTCAACTAATTGTTTCAAAGAAACACATACACGCGTCAAAGTAGCGGTATTTTTAACAGCTGGTAATATACTGACGCCAAACACGTTACCAGATGAACAAAAATAACGCATGTCAAATTTACATGTAGCGATACTTTCGTAGCGTTCACTTTTCCCGTGCTCCGAAGTTCGGAATTGCACCGATCCTTTAATTTGATCCTTAAATTTTCAAAATATTAAATGTTTGCATTTGCATGCGATTTAGTTCAAACCTTCTGAAAATGTAACGAAACTTAATATAATTTAAAATTTCGAGTGGTCTGCAGACCAACAACAGCACTCAATAAAATACGCTTCAATAAAACAAAAAAATATTTATGTATGTAGATTATCAATTCATCCGTATACTTTTTCACCAAATTATTATGACACAGTCAAAAATCTAAGTGAAATGCAATTTAAAAAATTGTACGCAGTTTTGTTTTCCCATTATTTTAAAAATTACCGTTAGAGGGTTAAAACTTTAGCAAAGAATGCTTTTACAGGCGCTGACTCACTGAATTAAATATCTTCATATGTATGTATGTATGTATGTATGTACGTGTGTTTTTAAATCAAAGGATTACTCTTCTGGAAACTAGTTTTTTGAACTGTTCTCGCCAAATTTTAAATTAGTTATTCCAATTGATTTTCTCAAATAAAATTATAGAGAAATCTTAACAGCCACTCGAAATGCATGATTCATCATTATGAACAGAATAACAAATATTCTGGTCTGAATATTTTGATTCTCATTTTGGCCCGAATTTCCGATTCTGAAGCAAAAAATGGAATTTTTTAGATACATAAATAAATACGTGCGTAAAAATGTACCTACGAACTGTATTGTGTACATACATATGTATGTATGAATGTAAGTCTATTTTTAATTTGATATGTCACTAAGATTGCAAAATATTTATACACTGATTACAATATAGGGTGCACCGCCACTACGTACTTTCCACGGAGTGTGACGAGGGGGATGAAATTAGTAGTCCAAAGTTCTTAAAGTTGCTGTACAACGAAACATTGTCAATTTATTGAAGTTTTAATTTGATCCTTAAATTTTCAAACCATTAAATGTTCGCGATTGCATGCGATTTATTTCAAAACTTCTGACTAGACGAGTACCAAAAAATTTTAAATTTCGATTGGTCCACCCAAAATTGAACAATTTGGAAGATTTCCGATGTGCAGCCAATTCCGTAAAGAACTTCGGTTCCGAATTTCACTTCTTGTAGCTCGCAAAACGAAAGCGCGGAGCTTTACGACAGCCTGTAATGCGCAAATAAATAAATTTTTATGGTTCAATTTTTTTCAATCTTTGGAAAGTGCACTCACTCGAAAAGTCATTTTACCGGTTGGCATTCGAGATTTTTGGGCAACACACAAATGCAATTACTTACAACTTACATACATACATACACACACACATACATATGCATATTTTTAATCTATAAGTGATATTACACAAGTATGTATGTATGTACTTAGACTCAAAGTATTTTGTCCCGAGTGAAAAGGATGAGCCGAAGTGATGTCCTTAGTCGCTTATAAGTATGTATATGTATATGTATAAGTCCAAGTTAAGTTAAGTTATGTAATTGTTTTGTAATTCAAGCAAGCACTACAGCACTATATACATAGAAATAATTTCCGACCATAAAGGAGGAAATTAATTATAAATTCAGGAAAACGTAGGAATAATAAATATTGAAATTACATTAATCAATGACTGAACTAACGGTGCGCAATATGTGGAAGGTAATTAATTGTAAACATAGCATGTATGTACTATGTATGTATGTGCATATGTACATACATATGTATGTATGTTTGTATGATCAGGAATCTCATAGTTGTAAACATCTACCCACCAGGGTTACCACTGACAAACTTTCTTTTGTACTCTTGGTACTCTGGTTTAAAAACCTACTAAAATGGCTCCTTTCCTACCATTTCTTTTAATTAAGAAAACGGCATTTGACAGCATTAAATACATTTATTTTTGTTGGTGTTTATACTTAAAATAAGATTTCTGTCCAACTACCTTAAAAACCAGTCATTGTTGAAACTATTATCGATTCACAACTGCATTAAAAAGAACGAGTTTTTTTTACGGTATTTGATATAATG
>NW_016200754.1:0-2516 GCF_001687245.7 Rhagoletis zephyria | reverse complement strand
GTGTGAGCGTATGCGCTTTTGTATATGTATGTACACCTACTCTCTCTTGGCTGTATGTATGTGCGTTTGTGGATGTTCACGCAAAGTATTACGCATTTACATAATGCATTTTTTATTGCATTGAGTTAAAAGCTACTTTAGAATATTAACTTTTATATAATATATAAATATCGTCGCCTGGGTAAAAGATTGTCGTAAGCGTCGTACGTACGTGCGAAACATACGAGACCCAGGCGACGATATGTGTAAGCAAAAAATACAATTAAAAGCTATTAGGGGTGTCCTCTTTAGTTAGAACAAAATTAAACAAAGTTAATTTTATTAGCCAATGTTTTTTGCTCTGTAGTTTCATACAAAAAAAAAGTAGAGAGACACACACTTCCGTTTGGGCATCATCTAATGGCTCCGATACAATAATTAAACCTAGCNTTTCATACAAAAAAAAAGTAGAGAGACACACACTTCCGTTTGGGCATCATCTAATGGCTCCGATACAATAATTAAACCTAGCATGGGCAACTGGATCTAAGTAGGCTAATTTCGAGTTAAAATAACCAAACCTCTCTAGTTTTTTTTTTAGACTAAAGTCTGCTTAAAAGGAGGTACATGATTTCCATTTACGTCTCTACAGGAAACAGCCCCGGTCTTTTAACCATTTGATTGCTGCCTTATTTTCTAATAGAATATTCGAGTCGCAATCCTGTCTGCCAGCATCTCAAGCTCTTTGCTTTCACGTCTCTCTGCCTGTCATTTCATTCGTTTGAATAGATGTCTCTCATCCCTCCCCTTTCTCCGGTATCGCTCAACTGTCGCTTCTTCAACGCGCTCGTAGAAGCGCTCCTTGGTTTCATTATCCGTTTTCTCGCTTGCGGCGAAGGGTGTGAACCTGGAGGCAAGGTCCTTATTTCTTAAGTGAGGCTCGTTTCCATTTGGGGCAGCTGTCAGAGGCGTTTGGTGCCCTTTCATTGAATCAAATTTTTAACTGGGCAGGTGCCAAGCCCAGCGATCAACCCATTAACTTTTAAAGTTTTGAGAAAAACTTATTTCACTTTGAGTTCTCCTACCATCAAGGATTAGAGAGCCTCTCAGTAATTATAGGATATCTCGAAAACTATTCATAGGACTTATGTGAAACTTACAGGTAATGTTTTTGAGGCTTACTACTTTCGGTAAATGCAAAAAAATACTACCGCTTAATTTCTTTCATCTATATTAACTTGTTCTGCGTGATGTATTATATTACTTGTAATAAATTACCTAGATATGTGTATGTAGATTGACAAAACACTTTAAACACCGTAGTTACTAAAGAGGACACCCCTTTTTCTGACCTAATAGATTGCTTTTTATATGTACATTAAGGTGTCGCAGTATATAAAGCGTGAATCTTTTATACAAAAAAGCGATACAAATACCCTTCAATTTTTCTTTTTTGACCTAAATAACGTTTATACATAGTTTCTTTTGGTTGTTGTGTGGGTAGGAGGAGTATGATGTATTGTAGAACGATTTTCCGTCATCTCTTGTCAAATTTGATTTGGAGACAAACCGGTTTCGGCGTTGTGCCATCTTCAGTGTCATTTTTCATTCTGAAATTAGGATATGTGACAACAACGATTATATGGGGAACGGCACCAGCTATAAATATGTAACCAACTTCAAAGAAATGTGAATGGTAGGGAGAACCTAAGATTATGGCTGCGTTTCTTTATACATTCCGGATAATCCCATTTCACAGCCGGAATAAACAGAATGCGTTTGAAATATACGTCACCATATCAACAGGAACGTTCTAAAGAATAAATAAACAAAAAAGCTTATTCCAAACGTTCAGAATGAATAAAGAAATGCAGCCTATGAAATAAATTATTGAATATCTAAGTGCACTCAAAAATGTTAACGGACAGAATAACCGAAATTAAGCACACAATAATAACAAAAACAAAACCTTATTCTTTGGTGCACCCGAGATGAGGTCCAACCAAAAGGTTACGAACCCACTCGCACTACCACCCGAGCTGCCGGGGATATCTTTAACCCGCCAAGTGACTGGGCTCTCGGTGCGGAATGCTAAAATGGCGGGAAAGGAAGACCTTAGTGTGAAATATACTGACAGCACTACAAGCCCAATATAGGAAACAACAACACAAATAATACTTAAGCTGTCGTCGGAGAGTGCGTCGTCCTCTAGGTGCGTGCTCCTGCCCAATCAATTGGCGCCGCTCCGTTATTCTAAAAAACGAATTGGGCGCTAGAGTAGTCGCCTCGACTGCGCCCACAAACAAGCACAAAGGACTTAACTATTTCCATCATATGGCGGACAAATAAAGTGCCGCGATAAGAGAAAATGGCGATCCCGTTGTGGTTTTTTTTACAATTTTTCAGACTCATTTTGGCGTAAACAACCCTAATGGCGACTTTTCCCCAATGCATTAGCACACCACCGACAATCAGCTGTTTTTTTCTTCAAGCTGAGATTTTATTAACGCAATTAGTTGCCGGTAGAGCTCGCTCCT
>NW_016200753.1:0-2516 GCF_001687245.7 Rhagoletis zephyria | reverse complement strand
ATTGTAGCGAAAGTGCGCAACAGGGGCGTGCCTTCCCTTTTGCCCTAGTACGTTTTTTGATTGGATGAAAAGAGAAGGCATGCCCTGTTGCGCACTTTCGCAACAATTATAACGAGTTGTCCCTTCTTATTATCTACGTTCTTTGGTACACATTCGATACTATTCGTTCGATACCAAGTAACTTTGTTATCGACTCTTCTGAACCAAGTACTAAGTAGGTATCGAAAAAAAACTTTTATTCGTTGTAATTTTGCAGAACGTTTGTTTTCTTTTCAGAAACTCTAGAACTATTGAAAAGCTTTCAGTCTGGAACAGACAGGAGCTGAATAAGGTATGTATGTAAGGCTCCCGTACCACTGATTGTTAAGATTTTGCCATTTACGTAGCTAAGGTCCAAAAATTGTGTACCCTGTTTCCATGTCTTCTATACAAGTAATAAAATTGTGAAAGGTCGATGTCTGTATATTAACGATATTAAGGAAAAAATATTAACAGGTCTTTATAAGAGCAACTGAAGCCAAATCAAACAAGGGACGTGGTATCTCCAGTACATACTGAATTTTGATACTGCATATCACTGAGAATATTTACGGTGCAGTACCGAAATTCGATACGTATTTACATTAGGGTGGTCCAAAAATGAATGTGAAAAAGTAAAGTCAGACTTTTTATGCTCTCACCCCTTATGAGTGTTCTATATGGAAAAAATATACNTCGCTCAAAGCGCTCAAAGTTTTCCATGTATTTTATACATATAAGAATAAAACAACTTTTCGTAGAAATCATATAGAATTCGTGAAAATCTATATTTTTCGATCGGAAAACTCTGTTTCTCTTCTGGAGACCCCCAATAATAATAACCAACTGTTTATTTAACCATATTTTTATAGTAACTTTATTTTATAGGTCCGCTAAAAACTGCCAAAAGTCCGAATAAATGCAATGGGGTGACCAATAAAAAACCTTTATTATTAAAAAATGGTTAATTATACAATCGGCTATTAGTTTTGGAAGTCTCCTGAAGAGAACCAGAGTTTTCCGATCCAAAAATATTGATTTTCAAAAGTTCTAAAAGTTGTTTTTACTACATATAAAATACGATAACGATCCTATATAACATTAAAAGCAAATCACGAAAATTTGGTTAAGAATTACAGTGCACACTTTCTTCTTTTGTGTCTAGTATTTTTTTTTTTTAGGTTGGTCAAAAAAATCATAATAAAGAAAGAAACCATTGTAGGTATTTAAAGAAGAGAAAACAAAAAATGTTGTTAAAAAGACTATCTTCTCTTTGACGTACGTCAAATGTCAAGTAGAAGTTGGAACTTGTATGACTGCCCATTGATAGCTTGGTTATATAGCTTAAGAAATAATATGTTTCAAGATATTTTTATCAAAGTTGATAAATATGATAATTGGCCAGTTTTGTTACACACACTCCCACGACCACAGGCAAAAATATTGTCTATGTAGAATTTGTCATTTTGTTTGCTATACATACGTTTTATCGGTGCACTTGCACAACATTCGCATGCGCAAAGGCTCCGCATTGATTATGCGAAAGCGAATGCGAATGTTAAAATTAGTGCGGAAGCTCCGCGTTTGTGAATGCGAATGCGAATATTCGCAACAACCCTGATACATACTACATACATATGCATCTATCTCATTTCTTCTTAATAGCGTTGCCAAAAGACTCTTGCTGTATTTCCATAGCAAGCAGTACGCCTTTGGTCTTTGCTTTTGAATTTTATAATAGGCAAGTTCCAATACCCTATAGGTTCCAACTATATCACGATCCACACTCAATCGAATATTCATGCCACACGTTACTTCAGGTATGTTTTTTACGTCATCGTAGTGCTACATTGCATTTGAAAATGCCACATCACTACAGTACATATCGAACTGTTGTAAACAATCGTTCGCCATCTACCAACACAGCGATGCAAAGCATTGCCAGCTGGCAGAACTGACTCGTTGCGCTTCAAATTCAAAGCGCTACAGCAGCAACATGTCCCGAAACTCCGACTTGGCAGTGCTGTTAGAACAAGAAATGATAAACAAAATACAAAGCAACGAGCAGTTGTTAATTGAAACGACGAACATAAAACGAATGATAAACGAAGGCAAAGAGCAGGTAGAAGCAGAAATCGGGCATTTTCAAGCAAAAAGCAAGCGCTAAAATCGAAGTAATTTGCCAGTGCGTGCAAGCGAGCAGAATTATCGAAATACTTTGCACAAAGCTTGTTTATATTACATACATACATATGTACACACATACATACATAAGCAACAAAGCAATCCGGCACAGCATTTGGCAACTGTGGCCGTATCGTAGCGTCGCTTATCTGTCAGTTTGACACAACCAAAACACATTTTAGCTATTGTGGAATTTGTTGTGTCCATTGCTGCTTGTGTACAAAAGTGTTTGTGGAAATTTATTGCAAATAACAATTGTGCATGTGGAAAGTTTGCTTGCTTTATATTCGCGTGTGATAGCCAACAGTGTTTTG
>NW_016200751.1:718-2519 GCF_001687245.7 Rhagoletis zephyria | reverse complement strand
CTAGTGTACTTCATCTTCGGTCCTGCTCGCTCTTTGCGCTCACTGCGTATGCCTGTTTGTATGCAACAAAATAAGTATGGCACGCCTCAGTGACACTGAATGCTCATAATTTATATGGTGTGGGCGTTAGGGATGGTGGGCAAAGCGTTACATAGCGCATGTATGTATGTATGTATGTATGTATGTAGCGACCTGGTATGGTCGATCCCAAGTGTGCACTTGATGCTTGCAGCAGTCGCTATTGCCTGCAGTGTTGCAATTGCACTCAATACTTTCGGGGCTGGTGCGCTTGTTGCAAGCTGGTACTTCATTTGCGTAGCAACCAGTCGCAAATCACCAGTCACTTACAGTGCTTACTCCTCTCCCCTCCTGTAGCTAGCAGCCCTTCATTTTTTGCCGGCCACACATGTAGGTATGTACATAAGTATGCAAATACGTATATACATGTTTGTAGTTAATAACAAACCGTAATTGCTTGTTGCAACATTACTGTGGCAGGCAAAGTTTAACGCTAAGCTCCTTGTGTTTTGTTCTGGAGTTAAGTTTTTTTGTGTTTGTTATTTTGTTTTTGTTTTAGCTTTTTGGCGTGATTGTAGTGAAATCAAGTTATCGTTCTCTTGAAACCTTTTTAGGATAATTACTGCAGCAATATGAGTAGCGTGCCTGTCAAAACGGCGAAAAAAATATGTATCTTGCTGTATGGCTAAGACAAATTTGTAAGACAGTAGGCAAGATAGTTTAAAAGATTTTGTATATTCTGACACGAAATTAGTACAAAACAAGTAAGAGCAGCGCTGTCTTCGACTATGCCGAAGGCTTCATACCTTTCATGAGCATCTGAAAACTTTACTTTAACAGATTACTGCATTTGAAAAAATTTATATATTCACAGCATAGAGGAGATACTACTCTAAATATATAAAAAATCATATCTAAACAATCAGAGTGATTTTCACTGCTGTGTGATCGGTATGTAAACCGGAAACACAATGTAATGGGTTTAGCTTCTTACATAAAGGAGATATATCGCAAAAACTGGTATCTGAACAATCAGTGGTATACGAGATAAAGCTCATATAGCATAAATTTTGACGATTTTCTCAGTAAACCTTGTATTATTGTTTATAAAATAGCTTAAGAAATTTATCAGTTTTAGCTGTCCAAATAAAGGAGTGTTACAGTAAAACCCCACATCTGAACAATCAGTTGCATGAGCGCAATAAACAGGTTATAGTGATCCGATCTTTGTTAATTTTACTGTAAACTTTCTGTTGATAATGACTGAAAATAATGCGAAATTTTATGTTTTTAGCTACATAAATGGAGGAGTTATAACGAAAGTTCTCATAACTGACCAATCAGTTGTATGGGAGCTATAAGTAAAAGTGACCCGATCTTTGTTATTTTAACCGTAAGTATTCAGTTAATAATGATTGAAAATGGTGAGAATATTTTTGATCCTAGCTGCATAAATGAAGAAGTTATCGCAAAAAATCTGATATCTGAACAATCAGTTGTATGGTGGATATAGGTTATAGCGACCCGATCTTCGCCATTTTCACCGAAAGTATTCTTTTGAAAATGAGTGACCACAGTGCAAAATTTCATGTGCCTAGCTACTTAAATGGAGGAGTTATAACGAAAAATCTTATATCTGAACAATCAGTTCTATGGGTGCTATATGTTATAGTTGTCCGATTCTTCCGGTTCCGACAAATGATTAATACATTATAAAAATACACCCACCTACCAAATTTGATCCGGATATCTCGAAAACTGAGAGACTAGATTGCATACAAAC
>NW_016200751.1:0-708 GCF_001687245.7 Rhagoletis zephyria | reverse complement strand
AAATCTCATATCTGAACAATCAGTTGTATGGGAGCTATATGTTATAGTGGTCCGATTCTTCCGGTTCCGACAAATGATTAATACATTATAAAAATACACCCACCTACCAAATTTGATCCGGATATCTCGAAAACTGAGAGACTAGATTGCATACAAACCGACGGACAGACAGACAGACAGACCGATGGACAGACGGACATGGCTAAATCGACTCAGCTCGCCGTTCTGATCATTTAAGTATACATTTTCATGGGTCTATCTCTTCTTATTCCGGTACTTACAAACATCGGACCAAAGTTATAATACCATTTCATGCTCATGAAAGGTATAACAAGGCTCTTTTACCAACTTTCGTGGTGAAAAGCCCATTTTGCAGAAATCACTTGTATATTATTTTGCTCACACTGTTTCAATAGGCGCAATGGCCGAGTGACACTGGCGTTCCATTCAAGAGAGAGAGAGAGGTTCGAGTACACTGCAAGCGGATTTTTTCCTTATTTAATTTTTTTCTTTTTTTAATTTAATCTTCTTTTGAATTTCAAACTTCGTTGTTTAATATTCCTTGCTGTTTAGTATTCTTTTAAATTTTAGATGTTATCATTTTAAAATCAAAAATATTTTTTTAATTTTATTTAATTTTTATAAATTTACTAGCTTATACCCGCGGGTTTCACCCCGCGCTTTTATACGAATATGAAAAATAATTTA
>NW_016200750.1:0-2516 GCF_001687245.7 Rhagoletis zephyria | reverse complement strand
CTCATTTGGTACCCATATTGTTATTCTATATTTCACTGATTTTTTTAAATAATTTTTTGAATTTATCACTTTTTTTTCAATTTTAAAGTCCTTTGAAAAAAATTCTGGACGTCAGAGTGAAAAACTAAAAGCGCAGTTTTACTATATTTGGCACATAGTTTCGTGGGTATATCGATTCTTTCGTGTGTTTTAAATTTTTTTGTTTCTGTTGCACGGCGTTATTTTTTCACTATCGAATGTTTTGACAATACTTAAGGCAATTGCGCCTTGAGACAAAATAATCGATCTTTCTCATTCGTATGGAGTTTTGCTTGACTGGAAATACGCAAAATGTTATATTTTTGTCCTCTCCTGTAAAATAAAAAAAAATTGGCATAATTTCTTTTCTGCCAGTTTCCATATTTAATTAAAATGAAAAACGCAAAAAACTTGCTGTTTAAAGCAGCACCTTCAGTATAGCATCCATAAAAATTTGTACATATCACGACACTTTTTACACCATTTTCATGTAGCGAGATTTTACTGTAGCATGCATGCATAGTATTTATGTATCACATGTATGTTCCTACTTTTCGCAAGTGTGCCGTATTGAACTTAATTGATAGTTTTACTTGTGTTTTCTTCGTTTTATTCATTTTGCTATTTTACTTCTCAAACAAATAGGGACATACATTTGTACAGATTACATTAGACTGTACCAAAAAATCAAAGTTGTTTGTTTTCACCGCATACGCCCTCATTTTATTGGTTTTGTCTTGAAAACTATTGAAATAAAATTTTATGCAATACGGACCACGGCAACCCGTGCCGACTTGCAGTCAAAGTTATCAGAATAATCTTTGTGCAGCTCGCGTGTTTTGTTAACTTACTCATTTTACTTCTAAATAAGGCGGTATTACTATACTCCCTACAGTATTAGGGCATAATATATAATAAATCTGCATTTTTAGTTTTTTACCAGGTAGTCAGGATTTTTTCCAAAGAACCATAAATTATTATATATTTCCAAGAGTTTACACAAAATATAAATTGTATATGGGTATCAATTAAAAGAAAATTTCAAAGCAAAATTAATTATAATTTTTGTTTTTCAATTGACCTTAAGGAACACATCACAAATGTTTTTTAAAAATATCATCCTTCAAAATTTTAAATTTGTAATGCATTTTGAAGAATAAAAATTGCAAAGGATATTTTCCTTTAATTAATTTTTTCGATGTCCTTGGAAGAAATCCTGCTGTCGTATTAGAAATTTAAACTAGGAACGCGGTAAAAAAGGGAAACACATCGAATTTTTCACATTTTCAAAATTTTCATGGACGATTAATTCAAGTTATTAACTAAAACTTCAACTAGAAGTCGGCACAGGTATCGTTACCATACGACCATAAACTTCATATTATGATATTTAGGCTAAAGGGAACAAATAAACAAACAAAAGTTTTTTTCATATATTCTTGGGACAGTATAATGTACTTATATACAACATATGTACAGTGGACTTGTTCACACTTCATACAAGCAAAAATTCGTTCCCCTTCTCCGTGCGAACCATAAAGTTTGGGCTATTTACTGAAATATCATAGTTGTACACGATCAGACGGACGGACGGACAGACAGACATGGCTAAATCGACTTCTCTTCATTCTGATCATATATGTATACATTTGTCTATATCTATCTCGATTCCGTTATATGAGGAGGCGTGGTTACAGTTACAAACAACCGTTATGCGAACAACCGATAAGCGAACAAAGTTATAATACCCGTACACAAGAGCGTTCGGGTATAAAATGTGTTAATAGATATACATATTTCCTACGCGCTTCTGCTGAGAAATGTCGATAAATTAAGACAAAGTATTTTGGGAAAATCATAATTATTTGCGTCGTCAGATGTCCTAATGTACATTTGTATGTTCGTAAGAGTTTTTGCCAGGATGTTTCCAACTCAGAAAATTAATTACACTGATAGCCCGGCACATATGTATGTATGTATGTATGTATCTATGTAAATCATCTATACAGATATACATTTGTGCATATTTAGTTACATACAGGCAAATATGTGATGTCCCAAAAGTAAACTAATAATCGAGCTGGGCTGCAGGGAAATGCATGTGGCTTAGCACAGAGGGTTTCACATTAGCTATGAAGTATGTATGTACATATTAGGAATGTAAATTTTTTTAGGTTTTTGCGATCCCGATATTTTCGGGACATCATTCACACAATCCCGGGATTCCGGGATTTAGATATTCATTATTTTCCAACAACGTAACAATTGCATCAATAAAGTTTGAGAAGCTGTCCTACCATATAATAAATAATAAATCAATGGGTTTGAAACCTGCTTTATTATTTAAGTTAAAAAATATTTCATTAGTAACAAAACAAATGGCGCTAATTAAATTTATACGCATTTAACAATACCTTAGCGTGTACATATCTGATAAAGTAACTTAGGGATGTCGAAAAAAGCTCAATGCATAAAAAACTTAAGTCAACATATGTATT
>NW_016200749.1:0-2516 GCF_001687245.7 Rhagoletis zephyria | reverse complement strand
ATAAAAGCGTTGTATATTAAAAAGTTTTTTTTATATTATTTATTTGTTTCTAACTATTTCGAGTTTGCAGAAGACGAATTCGATATCATTTGATTTTTTTTAAAGAATGTTTTTCGAGATTACGGGCAAAACCCCAAAAATATAATTCGCACCTATATTTCGTAAAGCATTTCTGTTGTATTGCTTTGAAATTGCAAAAATAAAATCAGCTGTTCTCAAACTATAAAGTGCTGCCAGCTTGCTAGCCGAGCCCTACAAATATCTATACTGAAGAACTCGATCCTCAAAAGTAGTCGATAGTTCTCAACAAATATCTATACTGAAGAACTCGATCCTCAAAAGTAGTCGATACTTCTCAACACTAATCACTTCGCAATCTACCACTATAACTGAACGACAGGTGCTACCTCTACGTCCCTACTAGGGTTAAAGTATTGGTTTCCAAATTCAGAAAGTTACAAATAAATTACGATTTTGGATAAAAAACTTGACAACTTACTAAGCAAATAAAGTCATCATCACAAAGCATCGCGGCGTTTTTTTTTGTCACAGCTCTTCAATCGCCGTGAATATTCTTAAAGTTTGTTTGTTGTTGGCGGTTAAGGTGTTGCGTTGGCGTTTGAAAAATTTCAAATTTGTTGAGACTGAACTAAATTGTTATTGTATGCACAATCGTTTTATTACTGCTTATGGATATCGAAGTTCTGGTTTCTTTATTTGTGTTTGTTTCGATTAATGTAAATGAATTGAAGATGATTTGCTCAGATTTGTTATGTTAGATGATGTTGTTGCTGGATGCTGTTGCTTGCTGGCATAAAAATCGCGAAATCGCGCTGCGGGTGGCGGGTTACTGTTACTGTTGCTATTTTGTAATTTCAACCGAATATTGAAACTCAAGTAGCTGACGTAATGCGCGCTTGGCGGTGGGATGGGATCTTGCAATTATTCAAAACAATTTTTTCAGTGGCGAAAAAAATTTGCCTGAATGTTTCAGATCCGTGATATAAGGTTACTACTTATTGTTCTTCCCCCTTCTTTCAATGTAACAGGCCAACACTTTACAAATTGCTTTCCAAGATTCTCCTTAATTGCGCACAAAATAACAAAACAGAACTCAACTTTTTGTTTAATTAACTGGTATTGTTTTTTGCAGCATTGATTTTCTAATTTCTAAAGAGTTTCTTTCAGTTTTTTTTTTTAGCTTTTTAACGACTCCATTCGAGTGCTGTTTTTTTTGTTTGTTTGTTTGTTTTTCTTTCACTCGTTTGGTTTTCGTTCTCCAGCTGGGAAGCGGCAAATGTCAGCAGCCACTCCTTTTTGATGCTCCAACACTCCAACTGCCAGCTCAGTGACTTACTGCCACACTAACACACTGCTGACTGTGATGATTGTGTCTGTTCGGTATAGCCAAATGCGCACCTTTTTGCGACGTCTTCCCGGCTGATGAAGATTTGGTGTTAGATATTTTGGATGTAGTTGTGTGTGTCTTATTTCCCACCACTTGACGACCACTTAGCTTTCCCACTCTGCGGATTTTTCGCTTAGCTCTCGGATGTCTGCGAAATAAAACTTTTTACTGTTTTTCTTAGCTTAATTGGATTCTTTTGTCACTTTTTCTATTTGTTGGTTTGCTATTTTTTTTTTCTGTATCAGTTCAGTTGATTTATCACTTTGCCTTTAATTAAGCACTGTTGATTTCGCTGGTATTGCTTGTCAAGATGTGGGTATTTTATTATAATTAGAAAAATTTCGCCTCTTTTTCAGACGCATTAAACACTCAAAATAAAGCACTAAATTCGCCATTGAAGTAAATTTATTTGAATACAAAGTGTCGTGCACATGCGTCGAAGCACAAAACGTTTCGACACAAATTTTGCACACGAAACCTTTTAGGCATGCGCAGTTCAACACGTTCTATGATGAACTAATGTAGCGCCAAAACAGAGTCCATTCGCAAAGCTGGTTACGTGAGTAAAGTCCGTCCACTCAACGCTGCTGCTTGTACATACATAGGTGCCACTGAGTGAGTGCGCACTCATTATGATGGCTATGTACTCATCAACATTCGGCCTGTGCAAATAGCCACTTTTGCAAAATGACGCACTTGCTTCGCTACATTTGAGTGGTTTGGTTTTGTTTTGAGTGTTTTCCCTGAATAAACCAACGAAGAATGCACGTTTTTCGCGGTGGAAAATGCAACAAATGTTGGAAAACAAGTTCTATGTGCTTTACCAATTCCCTTCGTTGTATACTTCCATGCGAATTTTGCCCGCTTGTTTGCATGACCGCTTTTTGTCGAATCTTTTAGTAAAAAAAAAAAAAAAAAATACTTTTTTTTTGCTGCTGCTTGAATCGTGTAAATACAATGCGCGTAAGTCACATGGAAACAATACAAAGCATTGTTCGACTATTGAGCTCCAACTTGCTGGTTTACTCCATCCCGATATTTCAACTCCAACGCTTTTTCTTATGTATGTATGTACATTAGACTGCATCACCAAAAAAAGTTGCGGCTT
>NW_016200748.1:0-2516 GCF_001687245.7 Rhagoletis zephyria | reverse complement strand
AGTGGGGCACCTGAAAAAAATACGCTCAAAACACCAAACCCGATTTTTTTAAAACATTCATTTGTATATGTATGAGAGCCAGAGGAGCCTATCTATAATTTTTTTTTTTTAATAATATGAGAAAGAAGGATTTATAAATGAGCCGTTTATTTTCAAAGTGGTATAAGTCATTTCCACCTCCTGTGCTTAGATGGTTGATTAATTCTAACTGACTGCATGTGTGAGTCCTCCTTCCGTCATAAACTAATGACAAAACTTGTTACCTTTGGCTGATGGAGTTGAAGGAATAATAGACACGCTCAGATACTGGTAGATGATCACTGAATTAAACGGCATGAAATTACTCATTGCATCTCATATGTACATACATATCTTTCTTTTTTTGTCTCCAAGACAACTGAGATCAGTTCTTCGCTATTTGGTTAATTCGCCCCGATTATGGACCAATAATGTCTTGCTGGCTCTCTG
Organism: Rhagoletis zephyria; assembly: GCF_001687245.7. NCBI lineage: Eukaryota > Metazoa > Arthropoda > Insecta > Diptera > Tephritidae > Rhagoletis > Rhagoletis zephyria. Next base: position 2,048 of record NW_016200748.1, on the reverse strand, counting down.
GCTGTCGTTGAAACGGTTTGCATGAAAGTTGTGAGAAGCTTATTTAGTTACCGACGTACCGACGTAGTAGGTACCTTCTGAAAATATTGTAGTAATCTAGAAAATTATATGGCTTTTGAAATTAAAGCTCCGGTTAGAACACAACAGCTCCCATACCATCATTGTTTTAAGAACCATCTGTGAAATGATAGGTACTTATAAATAAATTGCCGAATTCGCAACCATCCTTTTACGTTTAGCCGCAGAACCTATATCTCTCTAAGCCAACTGCAGACGAGTTGCGGCGAACCAATTCAATATTATAATCCAAAATTCACTCTAGGTATATGTAGAAGTAGCAGCTACTCCAAATTGAACAATTACTTTGACTTGAAGTATATCAGGAAAGTCTGGTGCATGGAATCGTCACCTATCCTTTTCTCTCGGTTTCCCATTAAAAAAAACTAGGAACGCATAGAACCTTTTAAATACACACACATAGTCCAACTGAACACTGAACCATACAAATACGGGTACCAGTTTCACACAAATATCCACCCACAATCAATACTTTTCTACCCGCAAGTATTTTATGCGCTCAGCTTATATTTGAATTTCCATTTACTAGTTCGCAATTCGCAATTTTTTATATGCTCATTAAAGCTTGATGCAAGTTACTCGTATATGAGTACTGTTATTCTTACGCTGCCGTGGCAACAAACCCATTTCAGTTTATTGCATTCTCTCACATCGCCACTTTTATGGCCTTCAATGCATTTATGTATTTTTGGGTGTCCACAAACTTTATCATTTTGGTGATTCAGGGAGAAGTGCTAAGAACCCCCCGCCAGATACGTTGTTACGTTTATGCCAATGAAAAGTTATGTTCGATAGCTTTGTTTGTTTGTGTGCGTGAGTTTAGTAGATATTTAAGTGCTTGCTTAACCCGAATTTCCTGCCGAATATTCACATTAATGTGCATATTTTTCTCTTAAATCTTTGAAGGCTTCCCAAATGAAAACAGTTATTGCACTCATGAGCTGCGCTGATCGATATTTTGCGCGCGTTTTGTTTTTGTTCTTTTTTAATTTTTCCCATTCTTTCCCCATCATTAAAGAACATTTTCCACAAGCATATCCTTGAAATTTGCGTACGTATGGAATTTCATGAAGCTATGCTTGGTAATGGTATGGTATATTGCAAATAATTTGGTATTTAATAGTGGGAATCAATGCATATCCACTGAAATACTAAAATATGTTTATGTTTGGAGCTAGCATTTTTTAAATTATATGAAAATTATGGCATCAGTGGTAAGCGCCGAATAAGACGCAAATTTAAGCTTTTGGTATAGTAATGATCCTCCATGAATCTCCCCTCTCGAGGACAACTGTAAGAGGTACCGCGTCGAGCCCTTAGCTTTTTCATAGCAATTATACCTAAGAAAACAAGTGTTTTCCTTTTGAGATCAATATAATTTTCTGAGAGCGATGAAACTGTAAGAATACATTTATTACATGCCGTTTAAGTATTAGGCAGGATTAGATTATTTAAATTCCTAAATTATTCTTTTTAAATCCCTTGTCCTATTTGGGTCAAATCTAGTATATAGCAGAAATGTGTTTTGAAATTCAAGGAATCTGAGCATGCATAATACTTAAATGGCATGTAATCAATGTATTCTTACAGTTTCGAACATTTTCATTGATCCTTTATATGGACCTGTAAAGGAAAGAAAACCGAAAATCGGCGCGTTGCAGGATTTTTTTATTTTGGAAAAAGTCTGACTAATATTTTAATTTTGTTTTTTTTCATAAAATTAAGTGGGGAGTTGTAATTCGATGAAATCGATCATATAAATCGAAAAGTTATGACTTTTATCATTACAGCGATGATGTTTGTTACGTCTTTTTGCATTTCTGGTGACGATATTTATGTATGTGCGGATGTGTGTATAAGAAATAAATTCACTAAGCATATTTTAAAATCGTTCCTTGGTCGCCTACAAAAAAATAATAATGCAAAAAACTACAATGTTTTCCCAATTTCCTCACTTTCACCAACCTTTA
>NW_016200747.1:0-2516 GCF_001687245.7 Rhagoletis zephyria | reverse complement strand
GCGTCAAAAACTCTTAACATACTTCGCCGAAGTTTTTCATAAGCATCTTATTTCGCAAAATTTTTTACGCGCCTTTTTCGCCGTCAAAACACTATCGCGCCTTTTTTCGTTTGTAGTGACTCAAGAAAATAGGCTTGGTAATTTTTGTTGAATTTTGTAACTTTTTCTGGTGATTTTGGTATAAAATAAAAATATGTAGTGGCAACACTGGTCAACACTTTTGAAAGTACTTCGACTTTTTAGTTTATTTGGTCGTATGGAAGAGCGCTTGGAAATTACCCTAAAGCAGCCTAATCCTCTCTTTGAAAAGTGGCTGGAGAAATGGTTGGAAGATGCGGAGCGGCGAAATGCCAAATCACAGTACAAACTTCGCGATGCACTTCAAGCACTTCGCAGCTATCCCCTTCCACTGGCTTCAGGACGGGAATGTGCTATTCTTCGTGGCTTCGGTTCTACACTCTGCAACCTTATAGATGAAGAGCTTCGTTTGTACCGCGAGAAGCAGGAAAATCCACCATTACAACCAACAATGCAAACATTCGAATCGGACGTAAAACAACTTTTAGAATCTGTTAAGAAAAGTAAATGCCGTAAATCTCCCAAAAAACCTCAAAGCAAAATTACCAAAAAGGAACAGAAAGCAATTGCTGAAGAAGAAGAACGTCAGCGTCAAGTGATAATGAGTCCAGGTAGCTTTCGCATTATACTTCTGGTTGACACACAGGAAACCAGCGGCAAAAATAAACGCACTTTGGATCAAACACGTAGCTATTTGGAGAGTTTTGAAGTGTCGTATGAGGTGCGTCGTTTGACCATTGGTGATTTCCTTTGGGTCGCCCGTGACAAGGAGGGCAGCGAATTGGTGCTGCCCTTTATAGTAGAGCGTAAGCGGTTTGATGATCTGGCTTCAAGTATACGCGATGGTCGCTTCCATGAGCAGAAACACCGTTTGCGACAATGTGGAATACAAAACGTTATCTACTTAGTTGAAGATTATGGCGATAATGAACACTTAGGCCTACCTATGGAAAATTTACAACAGGCTATCATGAACACTCAGATACATTCGGGCTTCATGATAGCACATACTCAAAATAATTTTCGTTCAATGAAATATTTGCAGGGTATAACGAAAACATTGATACGCTCTTTTAAGGATAAAGTTTTACTTAGTACAGCCAAAGAAGATTTGCAACCATACGACTCGTCAGCTGGCATGTTAGGTCTGCTGAAATTTCGTGCCTTGTATGAGGATTCAGCACGCGGTGCACAATTGACTGTGCGAGAAATATTTGTACAGCAATTACTACAGTTACACTCGTTGTCACTGGAAAAAGCATTGGCCATCGTTGAAGAGTATCCCACTCCACGTCTGTTGTTTGACGCATATGAGAAATGTACAAGTGAAAAAGAAGCTCGTTCTTTGCTAACCAAGATTAAATGCGGACCATTGGAACGGCCGTTAGGAGATAAACTCAGCCAAACAATTTATGACTTTTACAAGACTGAGTTTTAATAGAAATTAATACATTTTCATTAGTATAAATTTTCGATAGGTTAAACCTTATCCATAATCATTTTTTTAGTTACTATCATGTAGGAAATATACATTCTAAATATAAACCATATCGGTCCATGGGTTTTTTAAATATCTCGAGACCCGCGCCATATAGCGAATAAATTCATTCTTGACGTATTGTCGGTTTCTGAGCTAAGCTTAAAGTTTCAAGCATCTAGCTCATCGGGAAGTTGGTTAAAAAATGTTTGCAAGATTTGAATATTTGATTAAAAGCTTGTAGAAAGCTAAGGCCTATGTCCAGTTCTATGTCCCATTCTGTTCCGTTTGACCTTGCTTGTTACAGTTTGCATATTTTCTTAAATATTTAAAATTTTATCCTTAAAACGTTCAATCCATGGATCTAAGCATGTCCAAGTCTATTTTCAATATAACGGCTACTTTAAACAAGTAATTTTTAAGCAAGAAAAAACGGAATTCAATTCTCATATAAAAATTTAAGAGTATCGTTAACGGGACCACCTGTGAGGTAACACAATTCTTTAAAAAAAAAAGAATTATAGAATCCGGTTAACGTGGTCCAAAGTGATGCTTTAACATATAGAAAAAACAAATTCCGATGAATTGATAACCTTCTCCTTTTTGTGATGTCGGTGCTGCCAAGCTTGCACAAAAAAATTTCCCATACCTTCCGGAATCGGTTAGGGACCAAAAATGCACTACTGTCAAAACGACGTCAAATTACACGTCTCCGGGGTTTTTTCTCTAATCATTGCACGAAATTAGTTTTAATTAAATTAATTTAAATTTACTTTCCTATTAAACTGATATATATAAGTAAAATGTCTACAAAAACAAGCACAATCGAACGCAACAGTAGTGGTAACGCGAAGTCGCTAAATCTTTCAGAGATTTGTTCCCGGGCATTGAAAGCGAATTCTGAGTGGCCGGATAAGGTGAGTTGATTCGGGAGATGTTGGTGGGGAGTACTATGCTGTGC
>NW_016200746.1:0-2516 GCF_001687245.7 Rhagoletis zephyria | reverse complement strand
CGACGAACTGATAACCTCCTCCTTTTTTGGAAGTCGGTTAAAAAAAGGGGCAGGAAGGCGAGAAAGCGGATAAGAAAGTATGAAAAGATTATAGCAAGTGTCTTGAGGCGCGCTGGGGCATAAGTTTATATTACAAAAAGGAGACACAGATTTATGCTTAAATGCCTTTGTTTGAGTGGCAATGTGTATGAGTATACATACATAGACATACGTACATGAATGCGAAATATATGTATTTTACAAATTTAGAATGTGCGCTCGGGTGCGTGTCATTTAGGCATCTGTTTCACAGCTTATCATATCACGTAGAACGTTTAATCCCATGTGACATATGCGTTGCGCATCTGTGCACAAATTCTAAAATATAGGTATTTTTTACTTACATACAAATAAGTGGGAATCTGGAAGAACGAAACAAGTCGCATTCGGGAATTTTCTCAGTAAAATTTTCATAACTAAAACGCTAATTGGTATGCGAAAGCTAAAGTCTGTATCATCATTTTAATAAAGTTTTTTGAATGCATAGATGTAAGTATATAAAATTTTATTAAAAAATTTGCCATTTTCTGCTCTGAAATCAAAACTCCTCAAAATCACTTAAGCTAGTTTTTTCAAAAGTTCACGATATGTGCTTAGTGCACATATGTACATATATACATATGTACATGAGTACTTCTACATACATTTGGGGCGCATAGCATGCCATGGCGCAGATTTTTATTTACATTCAGCAGCCCTACCAGTGCGCCGTGTGTTTGCGGTGCCGCTTTCCTGGCCGCAATTCAACCACATTTTTACTCATTGCAACAGCTTCGATTCTTTATTCCCCAGGGCGGCCTGTGTGTGCTGCACAAGAAAAAAATACGATGTTAGAGTATCTTTTGTGTTTTATAATTTCGCCTCTCATTCGATGTACTTCGGTTACCTCAACGTGCCCTGGCAACCTGAAACAGCTTCAAACTTTGATGTTTGCCTGGAAGCTTTTGGGACGAGTGTGATTTTTATACATGCACAGTGGTTTCTAAAATGTTTGGAATTGTAAAAATGAAATAGGTATAGCGCAAAATATTTCGCTATCATTGGGAACAAAAAATGTGCAAAAGAAATTGCTTCAAATATATTTTATATACTAAATTATTTATATTGAAGTACATTTGCGCATTTAATGGTTTACAGGGGCGTACCTTTTTTTTTTGATAAGTTGGTGGACTGTGAACAACATGTTAGCCAAAGAGATGGGATCTCACTCCAAAGATAATTTATTGGTTGTGTTAAGCCGCAATCAAACCAAGTATTTTGTATGGGGTCGTTGTCTGGTGGAATGTACGTACCAGCAAAATATAAATAAGAGCTAGGGCGCAGAGAGCGGCCTGTTTGAATCCACTGGGTACTCCGAATAACTTCTAATTTAGCGCATAACGCTATGCTTGGCGCCCCTCTGCGGTCTGAGACTGGCAAAAGTTCATTTTTCGAAATGTCTCGACATAGCCAAATAAGTGGTTTACTAGACGCAAAACATGACTATTGACACGATCTAAGGCTTTTTTAAAAGATCACTTGATGTCGGTGTTATATGAATTTTATTTTTTACGTGAAAATTCGAACGGCAGTTCACGCCTTCAACTGTGGTAATTCAATAATCGGTTTTTGATTGGTTTGTTTTCAGCTTTAATGCCAAACTCAATAGTTTGAGAGGGTTCCTCCATATTGGGTTTTTATCATATTTCCTAGTCCTTTCAGATTTGACAGATTTATCTGATTTGTAGCATTTTCAATGATTTTATGAAGACTGTAAGACTGTGGGTAAACGTTTGTCAATTAATGCAACTTTTTCAGATTTCTTCATTTCTGACAAAATACAGCAAAATCAGAGTACAACTAGAATTTTTGGCGATATTTTATTTTGCCCCGTAGCGGTTGAAATTGCGTTCAAGGCAGCAGCAGTAGGCTTCGCTATGAGGCTAAGCAGTACTACGAACTCATACCTGAAGAAAAGTGTCAGCGCAGGTTCCGATTGAATTTGGAAACCTCTGGGCAAAGGTACAAGTTGACGTATCACGAGATGGGTCTTAGTAAGATGGTAGAGTTGGACGAGATATATTTTCTCAGGAACTCTTTTTTAATCTCAAAATTAGATTTCTAGATTTTTTAAGCGTATTTAAAGCAAAATCTGTCTACAGCGCCACCATAATAACTCATTTTCATTGGTCCTGCAGACTTTAAATTTATTCAAATACCTTAAAGTTGGCGAGCATTGCATTGAAAGATTCCTTTATATTGATGGGCCAAGCTATTGAAATATAAGAGCGTATTAAAAATCCATTCACTCTTCAGCGAAAGCCCAACAGTTCTTAGTACTTACTATGCTGTGCACATAACATTCCATATGCTACATTGCGCCTTTGCATACGCGTTTAACTGTAACGAAAAGTGTGCGGATCCAATATTTATTTCCGCTTTTCTACGCCGCAGTGCGGGCACTTTTCAACAGCTGCCAAACCTCAGTTACACAAGCA
>NW_016200745.1:0-2516 GCF_001687245.7 Rhagoletis zephyria | reverse complement strand
ATCCATACGTGGTAGTCAAAATCCAAGAAGTTTTCGATGCTCAGCCTAATTATTTTTTTTTTGCGTTGGGTTACAGTTTAGACTTTTTTGCTATATTTGCGTCAAATTCCCTTATAGAACATTTTGCTTCTGAGAGCCAGATACCTATGCATGTACATATATTTATCAATTACATTAAATATTTAAATACCAACCCGTTTTTAGGTATTCACCCGGTAGCGGATGGAAATTTGTTAGCAGTATGATTTCGCCACGATGTCAGGCTGGTGCAGTGGCTTTGAATGACAAAATTTTTGTTATGGGAGGCTTTAATGAAAACTACTTAAAATCCCTTGAATGTTACGACCCATCTTCGAATATTTGGACACAGTGCAATTATATGAATGAAGCTCATCATTTACCTGGGGTAAGTAAGGAAAAGAAAAATCCAATTATACAAATTTATTTACGTACAAATACAGGGTGGGCCAAATAAGACCTACCATCCATAGTTCATAGGTCCATAGTTTGCCTAGCAGTGTGCGCAGTCGCTCCATCTTGTTGGAACCACAAATTAGGATGCTGCTCTGCCGTTGGCCACAAAAAGTTGTCAATCATTGTTCTGTAAGAAGCCCCAGAAATCGTTTCTGGCGTTTCGCACCAAACAATGCAACTGGATGGGGGTAACTGGTGCTGGTGTGTTGCCCTTGGATTTTCAGAGCCCTACAAACTACCGTTTTTCTTGAGAATGCGCTTCATCCGACATCAAAACATTACCTAAAAAATCAATTTGTGTGTCTAATTGTGTAAAATGAATAGCGTATTGTAGTCGTTGTTGGTGGTCCTGCTGTGAGTATCNCCACAATCTACAGTTTTTCTTGGAAATGCGCTTCATCCGACATCAAAACATTACCTAAAAAATCAATTTGTGTGTCTAATTGTGTAAAATGAATAGCGTATTGTAGTCGTTGTTGGTGGTCCTGCTGTGAGTATCCATTATGATTTTCCAAGAGATTAACATAACAGAACATAACAATAATATTAAAGAATAAAGAAGTTAAACGTGTTTAACATTGGTAGGTATTATTTGGCCCACCCTGTACATGCACATGTATATGAAAATAAACGATCCCACCCGACCCAGAAACTTATGTTAGCCGATGTTACGAGTTTACGATAGTTTCTCTTATCCTCAAGCTGTGCCTCACCTAAAGTCTCGTATTTCAAACAGAAGTTTGTATTTTTACTTTTATATCCGTTGCATGTATCGAGTATGTATTTATTCATTTTATACATTTTCTCTTACTTTTTTCGGACAAAATATTCGAAAAAGTATATAGAAGGAGGCATCGCTTTAATAAAAATTATGTTAGAACTATACAAAACAACTAAAAAGTAAAACATTACAAGTAAGTAGATGTAATTTGAGCATAAATTCATATGTAGGTATATTTACATTAGGATGGTCCAAAAAAAAAGTTAAGTCGACATTTTACCGCCCTCACCCCCCAAGGATTGTTCTATACCAAAAAATTATACCCCTGTTTTTTCTTTTATTTTGAAATCAAAAAAATATTTAGAGGTCGCTCAAAGCGCTCAAGGTTTTCCATGTATTTGATATGGCGAATAAAAAAAGTTTTCGTAGAAATGGTATAGAATTTTTGAAAATCAATATTTTTTGGTCGGAAAACTTTGTTTCTCTTCAGGAGACTGCCAATAACAGGGACGTGAACCGGTTTTGAACCGGAAAACCGCTTTTTTCTATTAATTAACTGAACCATTAACCGAACCGAAATTTTCCACAAATGTTTGATCCGAACCGAAAACCGAACCACTTTCCATAAAGGTTTAAAGGTTCGTTTCAACCAATTTTCAATAGATTAATGTACCCACTATTTTTTCGTTTTGTTAAACATGGTAATACCTTCCATGTTTTTTTACAGACCGCTTAACCTTGCGCGTTGTTTCACTTGACACTTAAACTTGCGCGTTATTTTTTTTTTTGTTTTTCGAACCGTTGAACCGAACCGAAACCCCGGTTCAAAGACCAAAAAAACCGCTTTGACGAACCAATCCAAAAGTGCAAAAACGGTTCGAACCGTTGAACCGAACCGACCAAATTTTTTATCCGGTTCACGTCCCTGGCCAATAATAATACCCAATTCTTTAAAATATAATTTTTTCACAAACTGAATATTTACTGTTTCGAAAAAAAAGCAAAATGAATTTTATCGTTTGCTTTGTTTACACATTTGAGTTCCTACAATTTTATCGCAAGCGACACTGTGTGTACACAACTTAATTGTAAATAGCTGTTCGAACTGTACTTTTAACCAAAGTTCCATCGGCACTTGCTACAACTGAATGNCTACAACTGAATGCTAAAAAATCAGCTTCTTTCCCTCACCAAAATTAGGTGCAATCTGCCATTATGCAATTGCAGCTGCAATCACTAAGTGCAGCGTGGCTCGTCTAGCGGGGTCTTTTATAAAACTCGTGCTTTGTCAATGGGTTATAAGATTTAAAAGCGTACCAGA
>NW_016200744.1:1258-2517 GCF_001687245.7 Rhagoletis zephyria | reverse complement strand
TGTTATTGTGGCGTAGGCAAAGCTACGTTACAGTCCCCCTCCCACTTCGACGGACGACAAGTTGCGGTATTATTCTAGAGTTTTGGCCTGAGGCCTGCACTCCTTAGGGCCAGCCTTAGGTATTATTTACCAGAGTACGTTGTACCCTGGCTCGGTCGGTGTGTGTGGGGCGGTCTTTTTTTTTATTGGTTATTATTCATTATTGTTATCTAAAATTTTTTTATTTAATTTTTTTTGTTGTAATAGGTATATGTGTGTATAAGTAGGTACAAAGTTTAACTTATAATGATATGGGATTGTAATTCATGTGCTTAAAATATAGATACAGAGTTTAATTTATAATGATATGAGATTGTAATTCATGGCTCATAAATAGGTACAAAGTTTTTTTTTTTTTTTTTTTTTTTTTTTTATTGTAGTTATTACTTCAAGAATTAGCAAAAACAGAAAAAGTGGTTTGTGTTGGTTGATTGTAGTTTTAATTTATGTACTCCATGACCTTGGTCCTTCCCTTTGACCGGACGATGGCGTGGTTCGCATCTATTTGTGTGGCGAGCACTGAAATCGCCATCGCTCTTTATTATTTCTTGGTCGTTTTAGTCGCAGCCTTTTGAACGGGTCGAATGTGTCCCCGATGGCCGTTTCGTCGTTCGTTGTGGCCGGGTCCGCTTTGGATGATGTTTCGGTGACCCTTGGTTCGGGGGTGATCTCCTGGGCTGGGTTTATGGTTGCCGCGGCTGGCTCGGTGGTGTTGGCGGCTGTTGTCGCCGCGTCGACTGGGCACTCTGACATAGCGACGCAGCGACCCATTTTTGAGGTCGATCGTGGAGATATATTTTGCCTCCTTCAACTGATCCAAGATCGCTCCAATCTGGGGAAACGGGTATGCGTCTGGTTCGCTGGCGGCATTGAGCTGGCGGTAATCGATACACATGCGCCAACTTCCTTGCTTTTTCCGAACTGAGACGATGGGGGAGCTGTATGCGCTTTTGGATGGTTCGATCCTTTCCCCCGCGAGGAGCTCGTCCACTTCAGCGTTTATCACCTGCTGCATGGCAGGGTTGCGTGGGCAATAGCGTTGTTTTAGTGGGCGATGATGCCGGAGTGTGGTCTCGTGTTCGGCGGCGGTGCTGGGCCCGGTGATTTTTGGAGAATCGCTCTCTGTGAGTTTCCAAAAAATCGGCTAGTGTTTTATTTTGTTCCTCGTTCAAGTGTGCCCTTTCAATTAGGCTGCATAGCGCGTGTGTAGTATCGAGTCT
>NW_016200744.1:0-1207 GCF_001687245.7 Rhagoletis zephyria | reverse complement strand
CAAAAAATCGGCTAGTGTTTTATTTTGTTCCTCGTTTAAGTGTGCCCTTTCATTTAGGCTGCATAGCGCGTGTGTAGTATCGAGTCTCGGCGGTGGGGCGGGAGCTAGTGGCTGGTTGTCTAGTGACACGACGATGCCACGCTTTGCCAGGAAATCCATTCCCAATATCATTTTTTCTGCCAGATTGGGGATGACGGCCACCAGTGTGTTTGTTGCTTGGCCGTTGTATTTAATTTGGACAGGATAGGAATGGGTGCTTGCGACGCACGTTTGGTCGGCTAGCTGCACGTTTCGTTTGTTAGGATGTGGCTGAATATTGCGCTGTTCCAATTGCTTGCGTAGATATCCGTTGATGTATGTTAAGGTGGCTCCAGTGTCGATTAGGGCTCGGATGTTCATGCCTTCGACCAGGACGTTCGCATAGAAGCGGCCATCGGGGCCTTGCCAGCCTGGTTGAGACGTGGTTGGTTGATCGGTGGGTGACTTGAAGATGGCTGTCCTCTCCTCGTGACACGGNTATCGGGGCCGTGCCAGCCTGGTTGAGACGTGGTTGGTTGATCGGTGGGTGACTGGAAGATGGCTGTCCTCTCCTCGTGACACGGGCAATTCCTGGAGCGGGCTCCATCTCGTCCGCATCGTGAGCAGAATAGTCGCCTCGGACCTCTGCACTGGAATCGGCGGTGTCCGCGCTTTTTGCACCTCCAGCAGGTGTTCTTCGCATCGTATCGTTCGAGTGGAGTGGATAGGCAGTGTGCTGCTTGCCTGGTTTGCCTGGCCTCCTCGCTTTTGAGCAGCTCATATTCGTCGGTGAGTTCCATTAATTCTTCGATAGTATGGAACTCGCCCCGTTTTATGAATAATCGGTACTCCACTCGCAAGCCTTCGTAGATGCGCTCCAAGTGGTCGTCGCTGCACATCGTTGGGTGCTGTCGGATCAGCGTTTGGAGGGCTAGGATGTAATCCTTGGCCTTCTCTCGGCTCTGCTGTTTCCGCTGGCGAATAGCGTCTTCCAGCTGACTGACGTGTCGACGGGGAAGGAAGAATCGCTCAACTTCGGTACGGAATATAGCCCAGGTGGTTATGTGTGGCCTTCGGACTCGGAACCATTGTAGTGCTCTGCCGCGGATTATTTCGGATAAGGTTGGGAAGAGTTGGTCCGGCGTGATTTGGTAGCATTCCGCCAGCTCCTCAATCCTCTCCAAGAAGT
>NW_016200743.1:0-2517 GCF_001687245.7 Rhagoletis zephyria | reverse complement strand
TATGTATGAGCTGAAACCTCCACGATTTAATTGCCTACTTTTAGGCTTGAAAGCCGATTTAAAATGGAATTTTTTTGCATTCAACAGAATATTTTTTTGTATTTAAAAACAGTCAACACATGAATTTAAAATGGGACGAAAAACTGGCGTACACGTCGTATGCGTAATCTTTAGAAGATAATTTTAGGGTTTACGTGGCGTATGAGTAACTTTTATAAGAAAACGTGTGGTTTCGAATAAATGATAAGTTTGTTCCATTAGTGCACTAAAAGTGTAGAACGGTGCAGTACCGAACAACATTTGACATTTGACACGAGATTAGGGTACTCTAGTACACTTGACATTTGACATGAGATCCGGGTACTCTAGTACACCAACGAACATAAATAATGTGTAACATTGTACTGGTAACTCAACAAGAACAAACGCGTTGGACTATGAAAGCGGATGTCTCGCTGCCCAACTTTGTTGTAGTAGGTACTAGTTTTACGGGTATCAGTTATATTTTTTTTACGGAGGGTAAAAGTTTTAACAATTTGGCCGTAATTGGAGTTAGGTAATCGAAAATATTATCTATATCACTCCTTCAAATATAATTTCTATACGCAGATTTCTACATTAAAATTTAGCAAGAAATCATTTTGTAGACCATTTCAAGCCCCTAGCTCCTAAAATAACTGGTCTTTGAGACCTTTATTTTGAAGTGGTTTCATGTTAGAACAGAAAAAGTGGCAGCTAGGGTGTCGGTACGTTGTACAAAAATGTTAAGCAGAAAATTTTACCAGCGGTCACTGAGGAGGAAAAAGTTATCTGACACAACGTAAAAGCGCTATAGGCCTTTGTATCCATTCATATAGCCATTACATTATTTTTTTTTNATTTGGTTTGTATGGGTCGTATGGGAGAAAATGCCCAGCACCATCAGCAAAAAAAAATTACTAAAAATCAATGCGATTTTCTGCTGCATTTTTCTAAAAGTTCAAAATAAAGAGTTTAAAAGTTTCGGATGCAAATGTTAAAGTTGTTGAATTTTAATAATACTAAGTACTAAACTCTTATATACTACTAGTACTAAACTCTTATATAAAAACTATAAACATTAAATAAACAAAAGAAAAATAGCCAAAACTAGTCAAAATGTCACTTGACTTAATCAGCTGACCACAAGTGTACATACATATGTTCTCCTTAAGATTCTACTTATGTATTTTAGTTTGGCATCCTCTGCCACGCACGCCTCTACTTAACTTAGTACTTAAAGCAGCATTAGTATGTAATTAAAAAGTTTTGCAATGAAACTTTCAATATTGCAACTTAATATAATTTGCCTTTTAGCCGGAGGCGCTACACGCTGGCAGACTGCTCAAAGTGAGCATCAATCTGTATCACTTTCAATGAGCCAAAAAAAAAACTAAACAAAATTGAAATTAAATGATGTGAAAACTCATCACAGATAACATTTATCTGAACTTATTTTAAGAACTTAGTGCATAAAGTATTATTGAATTGGTAAGTATATCACCTCAACCATGAAATGAAAAAAACAAGAATCTATATATGGTATCTGTATAGAGCAGTGTTGCCATTTAAGCTCTGTTCCGACTAGATTTAGGTTTTTTATTTGGGTTTAGCCGGAAAACTCCTGTTTAGCTTCAAGCTTTTTTCTTAGCTTTTTCTTAAAATCATTTAGCTTTTTTTAGCTTCTTACTCTTGCTCAAATTATGAACGGCAAATTTAAATATGGTTAAAATGTTTAAGGAGATTTTTATTGGTAGGTATGGAATAAAAAAACAAAGACAAATGCTGTCATTATATTTTACGCCGGCGAGTTCTCATTCCAAAAATATACCCTTCTAAGACGTATACAAATACATATCAAAATTCATAAATAAATAACTAAATAAAAAAAGTCAAAGCGTACAAAAAAGGCTTCTAAAGCTTCGACTTTTTCTGATATCTGCGAGGGTAGACTGGTTTTTTAGCTCTTTCAAAACTCACATCACCTTTAGGAATGAGCGATACCCGTGAATTTCTAGACGGAAGCTTGACAAAAGGGTCGGTGGATGGTTATTTCATGCAGGGCGCCGGCATCAAGCAGAGATCGCATTAAGGAGGCACTCGAATATCTGTTAAACTGTTCGCCTTTGGCAAGAGCATTTTCCCGGTCAGACTCATTTCCACTAGCTATCAAAAGCGAGTGCATGGTGTTTTTTGTTTAATATTTGCAATATTTTTCAAGTTAAAATTTTTTTATAAAAATATGGTTCATGCTTTAATCGAAACCACATATGTCAACTTTTCAAAAAACTTTATACAGAACTTAGAAAATTTCCTCAACCTTTCATCTAAATTTTGAACTTTTTAATGAATTTTTTTTCGACGGATTTTGAGGTTTTATGCATACAACAATTGCAATTTATAAAATATGGCGTTAATTTTTTTAATTTCGTTTGCCAACGGTACTGCGCATTTTATTCCACAAAGCGGTCAGCAATAAAAAATTATAAAAATCAACGC
>NW_016200742.1:0-2517 GCF_001687245.7 Rhagoletis zephyria | reverse complement strand
GACATGCAACTACTTATATTATAAAAAACAATAGCCCCAACTATCCAAACACTAAATTTACAGACTCTTCAGTAACTTGAAATCAAAGCTAGTAAGCAAACCAGGAATTTATTATAAGCATGTGAGGGTTTATAAAAGCTCACAATTTCTCTGATTTTAAGTAAACAAACGAATTAAAAGTCAATATTTTTCGTTGCATAGTTAAACAGAAACTTTAAACTCACGCCAGTTCTACAAAAACGCCGATTATGTCAAGTTCTGCTCATTTGGACAAAACCAAAATGATCTCGTAATTTTTTTTTTTACTAAACAAGATTGTCAAGAATTTAATGCGAATCGCAGGCAAATATTTAGATTTTAGGCGGCTTATACAGACTTGATGAGGCTGACACAGATGGTACATCTGTACAGACATACTGACGACCAAAATTGTGACTTCTCTGATTTTCAATATGACCAGTTCATCGCAAAAAATTAAACAAAATTGAGAAAAAAAAGTGTTTAAAAATAAGCTACAAAAGTCAGCACTTTATGCCACAAAATTTAAGAAACTCAAGTGAACGGTACACATTAAAATAATTTTTAAATTTTTTCGCTCAAAACTTCGCAATCGGGTTTAAGAGGCCTTTTGCTGTTCCCTTGAAACGAAAGGCCTTCCGTGCTCGGCGCAGCACCAATTTTTACACACCGCGACTCGCAAGCTCCAATTTTTATTTATTTAAAATCCGTTGCTTCCAAATAGTAGAGCAGCTATTGGAAGGTCTTCTGCCAATTTCACCGCAATTTTTTTTAAACATTTCTATAAAATCGATATTTTTCTCAGAGTGTTAAAAAGAAAGAATTTACTTATGGAAGAGCCAGCAATAAAAAAGCCACGAAGCTAGAACTAAAATTCCGAAGCTAGAGCAAAAATATGAATAATGCTAAATGTAGCCTCAAAAAGGCTAACCTGGTCACACTGCTGGTTGTAGTATAACGCTAGCTGCCCTTGCTGTTGCATAAAATTCAGCTTGAAAGGCGTTGAAGTCATTTCACAGACGAAAATGCTGATTGAATAGCAGGTCCTTTGGTCCATTCTCCTTCCAATCAGGGTCAAAGTGCTCAGCACTGACCTTAAAGTCTACTTTGGCTACACTAAGCCGGGTTGCTTTTATTTTACGCAACATTCCTACTAAGACATCCTAAACTTCCATTAAACTCCTACGCTAAGCCATCTGCATTCAACGTCTGGCTCAGCGTTTCTATAAATGGCGCCGTAAGATAACGCATCCACTCTTAGTAGCAACGGTATAGATAGTAAAAAAGTTCCTTACGCGTAATCATATAGTTTCTACTTATCGTCCAGTCCAGTCTTCCTGCTTTTATCTTACCTATCAGGCAATGTTCAGTAAGTACGCCATTGACGTACGCCATACGGATGTGTCCTATAAAAGAAGCTCGTACCTTGCTCCGCAAGTTCAAGTAATTTCCTCTATATTCCGCTTTCTGCGTAGTCATAGCAGATCTGAGGAGAGTTTAAGATGAACTGCGGTGCCCCATGATTACATTACTCCATCTCTGTCTGTTTTAAAGGTCAGCGAGTGCTGCCATTTTGTAACCTGGTAGGTCGATAGAGAGGATGTTCAAAATTGTTTTCCTTTTTTTGATCGAAGGGCAACCAAATGGTTTTCTGAATATTTCTATGCTGAATCTGGTACTACTCAGTACTCTGTTTCGTGCTACAGCGAAGTCGATCATCCNTCGGTCTACCCTGGCATTAAAGCGACGAAACACAATTTTTTGCATCTTGGTGGAGGTAGCGCTCATTTACGTCCTCAAGTAACTTACAGAACTGGTATTTAAGATCATCGATCTTCCCCTCTGGCGAGGCGAGCACTCCAATCTGGATTACGTTGTTAGAATTTGATTTTTTGGGCATTGTTCCAATTCGTTCCCAAATCTTGTGGTTTAGTGTCGATCTTTTACATATTGTCTACATGCGTGCATTACAAACTATGAAATCCTCTTCCTATTGCCTGTTTACAAAGAGAAGATAGTAAGTATTACCCTACCCAAACTGTCACTTAGGCTGCATCGGATCGACCAATTTGACGCCGCCCTCCTCTCTCTACTACTTCACCCCATTTTGTATCCTTTAGTAGCATGTTGACAGAGGTTCCATACAAAAGTAGCTTTTGTCAGAGTGTGTGTAACATTTTGACCATTAGTGTTGAACTTTTAGGCATCTTAGTGGGATAATAGAATGCACTATCATTACACGAAGTCCTTAAACAAATTGTCTATCCCCTGACTTGTCCCCCGTAATGGTGATCATTTGAAATTTGATGGTAAAGCAAACTATAAGCAGAAAATATGTGGAAGGACTCTTTGGACGATGTATTTTGGAACGAATTTCCGTCAAGCCTTGTCAAATTTGGTTTGGCGACAAACCGATTTCGGCGTTATCTTCAGTGTCATTTTTTTCATTCTGGTTAATTCTATATCCTATTTCGTTTTCTATGTCACGTACGTCTTCAT
>NW_016200741.1:1002-2517 GCF_001687245.7 Rhagoletis zephyria | reverse complement strand
CCTGCCGTAGTGTTGCTCTAAGATGCATACGGGTACGTACACATGCAAGACACATTCAAGCTTGCACAAGCGACTCGAAGCTCAGCTATGCTTCTTACACATGTATGTATGTAGGTATGAACGTCGTTAGTGGCCTGTTCACCTTCTTTTGGCGGTTAAGCGAGTCAACTCTCTACAGCAAAGCTCTTTGTAGACCGGCAACAGTTTCAGCTTCTACTAGCATAAGTATGTACATGTACATTAGGCATATGACTTTTTTGTAAAATTAAATGTACCTTTGAGCAGAGGATGAGGAATCATGAAAAATAACGTTTTATCAAAATTTAGTAAAAAATATTTACTGGGGGGAACTCTAAGAAAAAAAATTACAGAAAATAAAAACAACTATACCAATCAATTTTCGATCGCTGTCATAAGTCGGTTGACACGAAATTTTTCGTATGTGTATGTTTGTAAATATAATTAGGGGACTCACAAGTCGTGGTAACCGCCGCAAAATCTTTAGCTAAACTTTTTTTTTGTAAAATAATGATTAAAATGGTATTAGAGGATTTCTTACTACGCCGCACTGTTTTTAAACTGATAAAAAAATATATAATTATTCCCCCCTAAAACCATTTTTACCGTTATATTAAACAAAACTATGTTAAGCTTAAGATTCTACGGCGGTTAACATGTCTTGTGAATCGCCTAAATATATGTTTTTTTCAGATTGTTTTTTTGTAAGTCCCTGCGGCAAATTTTATACCAAATTTCGACAAAAAATTATTTTTTTTGGTTTTTCATCATTCCTCGGCCTCTCCTCATAGGTATGTATATTGAATTTTAGAACAAGTCATATGCCTAATGTAGGTATATATACTCATAGTCATAACAATAGGTACACAATTCAAAATTATATTATCAGCAATTTATGTTTATTTTTTTTTTATTAATTTGCATTTAAAATATAGTTCGATCTGTAACAGAAACCACAGAAATAAAAATTTCAAAGCTTGCAAGAAGATCAAAAAATTAACCAAATTTCAAACAATTTTTAGCAAAATTTCCAACTTATAGAGTATACAGTTTTATAGCCAATTAAATTTTAGTCAATTAAAACTGCCGTTGATTTTTTAGAATTTTTTTCGAGGGTGTGGCGCGTTTCATTTTATATAGTAAAAATAGATTTTGTTCACGCAAAAAGTGACTTGAAATTTGCACTTTATTCATAGTTGTGTGGTTTCTGTTGTGCATCGAACTATTTTTTAATTGTAAATTATTAAAAATAAGTAAATAAACATAAATTGCAAACGATATCATTTTGAATTTTGTGCCTATTATTATGACCATGGGTATATGTACATATATGTATTAGCTCCAGCTGTATCCAGTTTATGGCTTAGCCTCACGCTGAGCTTAAACGCGCGCTTGCGCTCTTCTGATTCAAACAGATTTTTCGAAAAGTTGTCCGTTTGTCGTATGATTTGTCTTTACCTTTGTTCCATTTACTAGTTAAGTTTTCTTGTTTTTTTT
>NW_016200741.1:0-912 GCF_001687245.7 Rhagoletis zephyria | reverse complement strand
TTTTTTTTTTTTGGGTTTTTGTTATTCATTTCATGTTGCTTGCTGACTGGCTTTACACACCTTCTCCGTTGGGCTGCTTTCAGCTTAATTCTGTTTTACTTAAAAGTAAATTTTTGGTGTGTGGATCGACGCTCGTCAAGCAATATTTTGAATTTTTACTCACGTATTTTAACTAAAATTACGAATGTGTATAAAAAAGAACACATTTTAGGTCTGTCTGCCTGCTGGCTTTCAGGCTGTGAACTTAAGACTTAGCATCGACCCATATCAACTGTGCTGCTGGGCATTCATGCGTGATTTCTTAAGCTCATTTATGTATGTCCGCATATGAGTACCATTAAAAATTTTCAAATTTGATTTGCCACTCCCGTCCAGCTGCCCCATTGATGCAAAATCTTCTGCTTTTTTAGTTTCTCTTAATTGTTTCCCCGCCGAATTTTCTTCTTCTTCGCCGATTGTAGTGTCTACTCACATCTTATTGTCTTGACACATCTCTTGATTATTATTATTTTTCTTTTGTCCCTTCATTCTGGTATCACAAAGTCGCCACTTCATTGCGCCCATTTCTTCGTGTCCTTAATTTGCGATAGTCTCTACCTGATTTTCGTTGCACTTGTTGATGGCTTTTAATTTCAGTTTTTATATGTCATCAATTGCTTGTTTAACCCATTTTCGTATTGCTTTCAGGTTGTTTGTGTTTGTTTTCTTTGCTATACGCTCCTTTCACTTTAATCCGGTTATAACTATTAATTAATTGAGGTTTTGAAAGTTTTTTGTTTTTTTGAGGCTAAGCAAGCGCCTTTATTTGGTAGAAATCGTTTTTGTTGCTTTCAGTGATGATCATTTACTTATATGTACAGTGTCTCAAACAAGTGTTCATATGTTGTTTTTTTTTTAATATTCGGTATATTT
>NW_016200739.1:0-2517 GCF_001687245.7 Rhagoletis zephyria | reverse complement strand
CGGGAGCTCGCGAGCTAAAGCAACAAACAGCAGTGACAGCAGCAGGAGAGCGTCATTGGCAATCTAATGTGTGTTGTCTGGCTAGACGTCAATGACTAGAACATCATCACGTTGCAAGAGCATGTGTGTATTGCATTACACAGCATAGATTGAGCGCGAACGCGTTGAGCGCAATGTAAAGCAGACCGACCACAAGCTGCAAGACCCGGCACCACCAAACTACGGCCGACCAAAGAGGATGCGGATGAAGAGGCAACGGAAAATAGATAGGCTGCAGACGCAACAGCTGCTGAAATGTGACTGGAGCTAAATTGCAGAGGAAGCATGCGAGCGTTGCCGGCATCAGCATTCTCATCACAACTGTACAAAGTAGTAAGAGCACAGATTGCTTGACTATTCGCTTCACACGTTTCACTTCATATACTCGTATGCAAAATTGTAGGCCGCCGCGATATTTGCCCTTCTTGCCACATTCATATTTTGCGCGACTTGGCGAAATACTCCATACTCCATCATCCATACGTCCATATCGCGCTGTTTGCAGGTAATTCACACTTGGCGGTAGGCCCCAGTACAGCAGTCGACTAATTTCTATGGAGGCCATTCCAAGTTCAATGCTTCTATAAAATGTCGTTTGGAAAGGATTTTTGGCTGTGTGTGTCACTTACACGGGGCTACAACAAGCAATTTGTAATTAGTATGTTAAAGTTATGATTTATGTATGCAGGTACACTATATATCACATTTTCATAATATCGCCATTTCCGTGTCTACCTGCGTATATAATTGTATATTAATGAAGCGATAAAAATTGTTTTTAACTCACAACGATATGAGCAAAACATGGTGTATTAATATTAAAAAAGGAAAAAAAAGCTAAAGTGTTAGATTTTGTTAAGTGTAATTAGAATGAGAAAAAATGCCCTGACTGAATCCTCCATTTACTACCTCCTATCTGGAATCTCGAGCTCAGTTTTAACATCAGACAATGCAGGTAATGACACGATGAGGATCCGATAGAGGTCTAGAAATGTCCCCTGGCCCGAAATTATGATGCAAATGTATTCTTTCGGAGTATCCTAGAGCGGAAAGCTGGATAAAAAAAGCCCCACGTAAATAACGAACCGTTGGTGACAAGACGACCTGACTCTGATCCTTATAAAAATATCAGTTTGGGCATTAGAACTGTGTTGAGCAAAAGGGGAAACCTAGTGTCATCCGCTCTGCACATAATGCTGGGCACCTTGCAGCCTTGCGTTTAGTTCCACGCCTTCTGCGCCTTCCAGATCATGTATAGGCCAAGTTCCCGTTTAATTTCTTGGAGGGAAATCGGCACCTGCTCTATGAGCATGATTTTCGACAAAGCACCCTCTTTAGCAAGCCTGTCGGGCTCCTCGTTGCCCGCGATGTCTGTGTGCTGAGGAAGTGCTGTGAGATTGTAGCGCCTTTATTTGCTAGAATGCTATTCAGTAGATCCGCCGCCCTTCTTATGGCCAATACGTCTGCCTGCAAAATGCTACAGTAGTTTGGCAGCTTATAGGATATGTTCAGCCCGAGCTCCGCGCATGCGACTGTGGCCTCAATGACCTTCTCCATCTTCGATCCGTCTGTATGGGAATTTACCGAGTCTGCACTCCCCATGCCCTAACACCAACCTTTGACCTCTATATCGGCTTCGAAGTTCGTTCCAAAGTACAGCTCCGAAATCGTGTAGTCAATCCGTCCAAGTAAAGTTCACGTTATACTACTGTGACCGTAAGACCCGTCCACAACCTGACGCGTAGCACAAAGCCTGGCAGCAGTGTTTGACTCTATATTTTTGTCGATAGGTTCGATGGCAAGAGATGCAAGAAAGTGTAGAGTGCTGCCGTTGGTGTAGTCCTAAATGGTTCTGTCATGCCAAACATTGAGGCGCCACAACGGCTTACTATCGAGTATTATTCCGTGATACTAGGTGCTGTGCTTAAGTTCGAGAGTCATCCGCTCCAGCTTAGGCATGGACCAGTTCGGAACCTTGTATTTCCTGGTGAATAATTCCAGGTTTGTATTTTCTGCATTGATACTAAGCTCCACTTCGATTGCCCAAAGATGTATCACCCGTAGTGCTTGGCTCATAAGAAGACTGAGTACTATGACAAATATATCATCCGCATATGAAGTAAGTATCGACGTACACCATGTGAACCGGTTTGGTGGTCTCATGCCTTTCCCACTGCGCCGAAACACTTCTGCAGCTCAACACACGGCTTATTCAGTTCGAAATTATGGCATGATCCCCTATCGCCGTCATTCCGTCTAAAATGGCTTGCATTCAATGGCCCGTTATGTCCAGGAAGATCCGCCCTTCATGAATTCCTTGTTATGCAGATCTGATTCTATTCGCGTAAAGGCCCGTAAATTTTCCGCAAAATCTTGCTCTCAAACACTCCAAGAGCCGCCTCAACAGATGTTGGCATTGTCCATGCTTCTGCGCCATATACCAACACGGGAATGATGAGTGACTTATAGAGCGTGGTT
>NW_016200738.1:0-2517 GCF_001687245.7 Rhagoletis zephyria | reverse complement strand
ATACTAATGCATGAAAATCCTAACCTCAAAAAAATCACCCATTACTAATAAAATAAATTAAGAGATCAAATGTCAAAGCCGCAGCAGATGTAAACACATGCATAAGTACACATATTATATAGTATACATACATACATCTATTCTCCTAATTCACCATTTAATCTCAATATCCATCTTAATCCTAACCAAATTAAAAAAAAATAAAATNAAAATTATAGGCTTTGCATATGAATGTACATATGTATGCATGTATGTATGTATGTATGTAGGTAGTTTGTGGTTTCATTGACCCACAACTTGTTGGTTAATGCGGCATTTTTGTCATAAAATATGAACAAATTTAAAATTGCTTTGCATAAATTAATGACTTGTTTAGTGGCGGCTTTAAGCTTTCTCAATATTTTACTACTAGACATACCGAAATGTCACAATTCCATGAATATGTAACAGGGACCATTGCGGAGGCCGTAAACTGCGAGCTGTTTAGAAGGCTAAATTTAAATTATGATGATTTAAAAAACGACATGTAAATTTTAACTTCCTCAGACATATTTTAACAATTCTAACTATGGATAGCTGCATACATATTACGTACAGTGTGGAGCAGAAATGATTACACTTGGATTTTTGTGAACTAGTTGCAAGGTTTTTAAAGTTAAGATTTTTTGTTATTTTTTCCTAAAATTATCGTCCATGCTTCAACCAAACACCATATAAATTTTAATTTTTCTCACGGTGCTAAAAATTTTCTTCTACATACATAAACTGTGCTCGAAACGTCAGAAAAAAAATATAAAAAATCATCGCAATTTCTTAGCCACTTGAAGCATGCACTTTATTAATCTATAACTTTATGTTAAATAAAATAGCATACTGAAAATCAGAAAATATTTAAATATTTGAGATTTTTTCATAAATTACACCTATACTTTTTCACCATCTAACTGCTTTCAACTAGCTTTTATTATGTAACATTTATTTAACAGCATTTTCATATTTAAAATTGCTACTTTCTTTGCATTTTGCACTAAAACATCTTCTTCTCAATATATGCATATATATAAAACTAGGTTGCATAAGTATCACCGCCCATAACCCGTTGTGTTTGTCTTTTCCCAAGGAAAAATATTACGGAGAGAAAAACCGATAGGTCGCGCTGGAATCCAGTTACTACTAAAAATCTTACTTAAAGAAAGGAAAGGAAGAAAGACATATCTGTGAAAATTTTATCAGCTAGGGAGCGCTGGATTCGACTTATATATATAATATATCGACTGCTGAGTGGACGATCGACCTATCTCGGCGGCCAGTTCGAAAACGCCCTATCTCAAAAAACGTTTCAAGAACGTCCTATTTCAGAATTTAATTGAAAAACACCCTATGTCAAAATTCGGTTCAAAAACGGCCTAACTCATTTCAAAATGTATTGAAAATATGCTGAGATAGGGCATTTTTGAAACGAATTCTGAAATAGGGCGTTCTTGAAAAGTTTTTTTGAGATAGAGCGTTTCCGAACTGGCTGCCGGGATAGGTCGATCTTCCACTCAGCCATCGATATACACATATACATATGTATTTTGAAAGCCGTTTGTTTCTGTTCGCATAGCTCGAAAACGGCTGTGCCGACTTTTTTGAAATTTCGTACACCTACTTCACTCTTTCGAAGGATGGCTATAAGCAAAAACAAATTTGATATATAAGAGGGCGTGGCACCTCCAATACAAACCAAATTTTTCAAACTGCATGTCTCTGAAAGTTTTCATGGTAAAGTACTAGAACTTAGTATGGGTCAATATGAAGTCAATTCTATATTTAAGGAAATAAATTGAGGTTATTGGAAAAGGGGTGTGGCACCTCCCATAAAAACTGAACTCTTCATATTGCATATCTCTGGAAGTGTTCATGGTAGAATACTCGGACATGGTATAGATATATATGAAATCAATCGCGTACTAAGGGAGAAAAGTGGGAATATTTGAAAAGGGGGTGTTGTGTGTATTTGAAAAGGCCTCTGGATAGTTTCAGCGCACAATTTGGCCCGCTAGATGGAGCTGGAGAGAGTTAAGTTATTACTAAAAAAAACTTCAAGTGAGAAAAAGTGTCGTGAATGTCCGATTACGTCGATCTGTTGCTCCACTGAGTATGTTGAACTGTTGGACTAAGATATTTCAATAAAAAAATATATGCAAATTTGGATTAAGGAGACAAATATAAATACCCATTGATTGGAAGGGTATAAAGCCACTGATTTTGTCTGGTCCCTAAGCATAGTATATTGGAAGCAAGTTTGGCTTTCATAGGCACACAAACCAAGTTTAATTCCGCTTGCACATATGGTCATTTTACTTAAAGCCTGCCAAGAGGAATCCCTGGAGCATTTGCATTCATTGTGCATTAGAACCTCTGGCTCTACATACATAGGTACTCGCACCTGTTGTTTCAGCGTAACTCTTCAATGCCGCTATATCGAATTTAATCATGAGTTTCATACGCAATTCAAATCGAAAAACATTTAAA
>NW_016200737.1:0-2517 GCF_001687245.7 Rhagoletis zephyria | reverse complement strand
TTTGGGTGGTAAAAACACAAAGCAATTTGTTTTAGGTCCGAGTCCATTGACCTCGATTATTCTATGAAAATGTAAATAAAATATGATTACAAATATTTGCTTGCTTTCCATTTTTTTAGTTCAATAGCGGAAAAATCACTACTGGTTATGGAGAACCTTTTTTTTGGCTGTGATATCAAAAACAAATTTGACTTAAAGGGTTCCGAACGCAACCGCTTAGTAGATCCAACCGATCAGCAGGGTGAAATAGTGCTGTTGGACGAAAACTTAGTGCAAAGTAAGTTAAAATTTCACGTGCCCAATTCTTTCTATTCTATTTTTTGTTATATATTTGCAGTGTCTTGGTCTAAGCCATTATATATTTTATCACATAGCAAGGCAGTCCTTAAAGATGCTATCAATCGAGACTCTACTTTCTTGGAAAAAAACCAAGTAATGGATTATTCGTTACTTGTAGGCTTGGACCATAAAAGTAACGTGCTGGTATTGGGCATAATTGGTAGGTTCGCGTACATACAAATCAAAATAAAAACTTCCATCTTTTCCATCCATTAATTTTCCAGACTATATACGAACTTTTACTTTTGATAAAAAGGTTGAGTCCTTTGTTAAACAAACTGGTATACTTGGTGGCATTGGAAAACTACCAACTGTTATATCGCCAGAACGTTATAAGCAGCGCTTTATCGATGCCATGGATCGCTATTTTTATACAGTACCAGATCGCTGGGAAGGCCTGTCGAAAATTTGATAAATAGTGACATAATGAAGCAGCAGCGAATGAATTAAATGGTATCTATCAAAGTTATGTAGCATTGCTGCGCTATAAAAATGCATGTATTTCTAATGAATTCTATATTTCTTTGAAAATGCATTCATAGCAGTGGCGTAGCCAGGGGGGGGCGGGGATTTCGTCAGTGAAATGAAAATTTTTATTTTTGAATTAATAACACAATACTATTTAACCCTTCCGATTTATAATATTTTATTTCAGACTGATGACAAATTTTCTTGTAATGAATATATAAAATTATCGGTTGGTGGATTATGTATTTTAATATTTGTGAAATACACTAGGCCATTTTGCTTAGTTCCCCACAGTGTTGGGAACTAATCTATAATCTATACAAAAGCTGTACTTTTCGACTGTAAATTG
Source organism: Rhagoletis zephyria (assembly GCF_001687245.7). Lineage (NCBI taxonomy): Eukaryota > Metazoa > Arthropoda > Insecta > Diptera > Tephritidae > Rhagoletis > Rhagoletis zephyria. The sequence continues at coordinate 1,361 of NW_016200737.1, read as the reverse complement.
TATCGACTTTTTAATTTGCTCGTATGCATGCATGCATACATAGATTCCCTTCAAGACCAATGCTTTGATGGTATTCATGGGAAAGTTTATGTANACATAGATTCCCTTCAAGACCAATGCTTTGATGGTATTCACGGGAAAGTTTATGTAGGTACATTTACATATTTTACACTTTTAATATAAATGTCAAGGCAGATATTTTAAGATACACTTCTTAACAAACAAATTTTTTTAAGTTATTATGAATGGATGAAGAATTTGAATTCAGTACTAAAACTTGACATTTCAAGTGCTTATCAAAACTTTATACATGTTAACTAGATTGGCCATTTATCTTAGAATTTTATAATTTTAATTATTTGTTTATAAAAGTGCAGTTTACGCTTTAATAAAACCCGTATAAATCCAAGGTCCAAACTTTCGCAAAGCTTTTTAATTAGATATCCTATAAATACATATTTTGAGTATGCAGGTTTGTAGCCCGATCAATTCAAATAAAGCGCAAGTTTAAAATACATAGCTGCGGCTTATCGTTGATTTTTTTTATTTTTTTTTTGGTGGAGGCGTTGCTCATTTTCTTCATTAAAAACATCGTCAAACATACTTAGATCATATGGAAGAAAATTACCGACATCGTCAAAAATCAACTGTAAATCACAGCTACTTTAAATTTGCACTTTATTAGACTAAAATTGAATGAGCTAAAAAACTGCAAAATATTAAGAGATCAAATTGAAATAGAAAGATTGTCGATACTTTTTTGATGTTCAAAGATAAAACTTGATTTCATTTAGTGTTTGTTAAGGAATAAACTACATTTTTTTAAACAAATTATTCATATTAATATATATTAAAATAAATAGTCAAATCTACTCAATATGTGAGTGTCGTAAAGTTATGATATATAAGAACATCTCTTTCTTAATAAACGATGACACTTTTTCTATATGAAGCTGATTTCAACATTTTGTTTTAGTAAAATTTAGTATAGAAAATATTCTTTCAAAACTTGCCTAGGAATGTCGTTCGTTCAAAACCTTTTTTAAAAACNAGGCGTTGCTCATTTTCTTCATTAAAAAAATCGTCAAACATACTTAGATCATATGGAAGAAAATTACCGACATCGTCAAAAATCAACTGTAAATTACAGCTACTTTAAATTTGCACTTTATTAGACTGCAAAATATTAAGAGATCAAATTGAAATAGAAAGTTTGTCGATATTTTTTTGATGTTCAAAGATAAAACTTGATTTCATTTAGTGTTTGTTAAGGAATAAACTACATTTTTTTAAACAAATTATTCATATTAAAATATATTAAAATAAATAGTCAAATCTACTCAATATGTGAGTGTCGTAAA
>NW_016200735.1:0-2517 GCF_001687245.7 Rhagoletis zephyria | reverse complement strand
CTGCCCATTGACCACTCACTTTCATTCTTTTCATTTTAACTGCTGTAGTCGCGAACTGGCAATATGTGACCTAGTCTGTACTCATCACTGTTTTCCGCTGACTGCAATAGAATGCGATAGCAATTAGCAGCCACTTTGGGTGCATCTGGCAACAATGTTCTAGAATGCTTCGTCATTTTTATGAATTTTTTTTCATTTCAATTTAGCTGCCCCAATTTGCCCAGTCAACCCTCCCGTCTGTAACACTCTATGATTGCAATATTTTTTGTCTTGTTTATCACTAGACTGGGTACATTCAGAAGGGCAAAGAAGAATTTCCGTTCATTCACTTTTCTCATTCTCTTTGTCATTTTAGGGCGGAAATCAATCGCCAGAATACATTCTGCGTTGGCTGTCCTGTTTCTTTGCAGTGTTTAAGATATCCTTCCCCCTTTCTGTGTTCTGGCCATTAGTTTTTTACTCGATCAACCCGCATCTGAAGCAGGCAGGCAGTGAACACACACACAGTGTTCAGTCGATTCAAATTTAAATTTAGTAATATACTAAATTCAATTTTCAATGCCCTCTTAACCCGGTGCATGTTTTTCTCGGCCCCTCACTGGCCGGGAAAAACATGCCCTTCTTTTTTCTGAACCGAAATGTTGTGTGAAAGAGCAGAACAGCACTGCACCACCACCAAATTGCACTGGAGAAAAATAGGAAAAATGGAGAAAACGATGGAGAGCAGTGAAGCAGACGGTGGCCACCACGAGCATACACACTCACACACAGAATTGTAGACACATATTCTCTTGGTGCAACAAGACTGGCGAGCACTAGGGAGCGTCGTCCTCCTCCTGTTCCACTACTGTGAATGTGAAATATTTAATCAAGCAAATACTTCAATTTGTTTGCTGTCAACGGTGGCTGGTTACGGTGCTTTCGGTACACCACCACCACCACCACCACCATCACTACGACCAGTGCACCAGGACTGCAACCGAAGCACTTGCTAGCTTTCTCTCTCTGGCAATTACAATTTATGTCGACTTTACACTGTGTGTGCACTACAGTGTATCTTTCATTGGTGGTGGTGGACTCTCTGTACGATCAGAACAGCAGCGAGTGCNTCACTACGACCAGTGCACCAGGACAGCAACCGAAGCACTTGCTAGCTTTCTCTCTCTGGCAATTACAATTTATGTCGACTTTACACTGTGTGTGCACTACAGTGTATCTTTCATTGGTGGTGGTGGACTCTCTGTACGATCAGAACAGCAGCGAGTGCCGATGTAGCAATTAGTGCAACTCCTGTACAGTGCTTTTGCTTCTGTACAGCTGTGCCCGTACCCGTATCTAAGAGCATCATCAGTCGTGTGCTCAGTTATTCTCTCTCTCTCTTTCTCTGTTTTCAGTTGAATTTCATTACCAATTCTAATGTACCTCGGCACTCACTCACTTACTTACTTTTGCCTTCACTTTTGCCTGCTGCTTTTCGCTTTTAGCCCTAGTTCTACTTTGAAGTAAAAAGTGCCCGAGTTTGCGTATAGTTGTTGCTTTTACTTTAGCACTCACGCACACATACACAAGCACCTAAACTGTCACACTGCTTTTAGACTTTGTATTTTTAGTTGAGCTAATGATTACAGTGTGTGTGTGTGCGGTGCTGCCGCTGTCCGTTTGGATAACGTCTGTCGCTGTCGTTTGTTTGTTCGCAGCCTCTGTTTTCGTTTACAGTGCCGCAGGAGCCTAAACTCCCGTTTAGACCGAACCTCACGCACTGTTGCCCTTTTCTCTCCTTTTCTGTTCTCACAACTCACCCAGCTCAACTCGATCTTTTAAAGACAGAGAGAGAGAGAGAGAGAGAGAGAGGCTGTGAGTTAATAAGGGATTTACATTTTAGTGCGCACTGGCAAATTTTTGTGCAGTTTTAAATCTCCCCGGAGCTGGGGCCTCTACAACACAGAGTCACAAAGTTTTATGTGCACTGCTTTTTGCTTCTGAACTGGGTGCCAAGTGCTTCTGGCTGTTTTTCCAGCAGTAGCAGCAGCAAGTAAAAAGTAAGGTGGTCTTTGTCGTATGTTGAATTTAAGAGAGCGAGCACACAAGCAGACTTCTAAAATGATTGCCAAACAGAGAGAGAAAGTGCAGTGGCAAGGACGATGTGTAAATGTTTTTCTTTCCAACGAATTTTATTTATCCTGGTGCGCCAGGTCCTGAGAGGCAGCAGAAGATAAACTGTGTGTAAAGCTGTGTGTCACACACTGTTTCACCATTGTGTATGATCTATCTACTGGTGCTTGTGTGTTTGTGTGGCCAGCAGTTGCAGTTGCCTGTCAGCTGGACCAGTGCAAAGCAATACATCACCCGTGGGCCCCAATCATCAGTCATGGTCGCCTTGTGACTGTCCGTCGGACTGTTTCTTTCTCTCAGAGCTCTGTCTGTCTTTTGGTTTCTGGTTTTTGTCATCTTCAGGTTCTTCTACTTTAAAATGTTATCAATGTTTAAGTTTTAATAATTTTGTAGCTAAAGTTTTTT
>NW_016200734.1:0-2517 GCF_001687245.7 Rhagoletis zephyria | reverse complement strand
GAACCTAATTTGTCCTTAAGGTCATTTTTGACCTTGTGAAACTTAACGGTTTTTTTGGATTAAACAAAACGTTTTTAGCTGATTTATTGTTAATTGTTTAGTATTTGTCATATGTTTTTCTTCACATTTAATACATATTACAGGTTTGTTGTTGTGGTATTTGCCTAGAAATTTGTTGGATATACCACGTTTGTCAGATGCAAGGAACGTAATAGATTTACGTTCTTTGTCGGATAGTTGGTTTGCGCTCAAGGCGCATTCATAAAGGTGATAGAAATTGCTTATTAAAAGTTCCGTGTATTTTGTTATTACCCTTTGGTATATCAGAATGTCTAAACGAAAGACATCCTGAAGTTACACCATTTCGCCTTGGATGACATTCTTCTGTCCTAGTGTAGAGACAAAAATAGCATAGCAGCTGTTCAAGTAACACCACCTTGTTTAGATGCGGCTTGGTTTGCGCTAATGCCATGTGCCAATTGATAAAAAAAATTGGAAATTTTGACTGATGAAACTAAAAATTTTAAATTTCTCGTGGTGAATACGAACGACAGAAGTTAACCTACATAGCTTATGGGGCTAGGTAAAATTTTGGCAACACATAAATATATATGCACAGTATCAAGGCGCATCAATACAAGGTGGTGTTGATTGAACAACTGATTTTATATTTTTGTCTCTTTAACTACTGTAATTTACAGAATTTTTTCTAAACTGAACTTAAATACATATAGCAATAATAAAAATATTTATATATATATTTTTATTTTATTTTTTTTTATCATCAATCTTATTCTAATATACATTAGTAATTATAAAACTGAATATATTAAATTAAGCAAACAGTTGATTATTCGTCCTGTTCAAGTGGCTCAAAATTTAGGCAAACTTGCGTGAGTTGTGCTTTCAATCTATATTCAACGAAAAAGAAATACAAATACAAAAATTCGACAATTGTTTTTAGTTGTAGCGAAGGCATATCAAACAGGTAAATAGTAGCATTAGAGCAAAAACAACATTTGCGTGTATTTTGTTGTTGCTTCTGGTATCGAAAGTGTCAAAAATTGTTCCGATTTTTTTTTTCGAATAAATTGAGATCGGAAAAAATAACGGCCCTTATTATGGTTCACAACTCAACTTAATCAACTTTGTTGAGTTGTGTCTGAGACAACTATTCATTGCTATTGCCGTTCACAACTGTTTTCAGTTGACTGTAGCCATTGAAAAAGTCGGAAATTCGATGAAAATTTTGGTATTTTAATAATATTATGTTATTTCAATGATATTAAAATAATTACAATCAAACAAATGGAAATTAGTTACGAATTATGTTTTACTGATTGCTCGAGGATGCTATTATCAAACACCTGGCAGACAACTATGTTTTCAAAGCTGAGTTGAGTTGTGTCCAACAATACCAATTTACAACTCAACTATCTTCAAAATTGTGAATCAACTATCATAAAAATTGTGAATCATAATAATAATCTTTCTTACCCAGTTGCACGACCCAGTAATCAGCGGTTTAGCTGCTGAGTTGGGCGAACGTTCCAAAAGCTGCTATTCAATTGCTTGTTTTGTATGGACAAGGGTTTCATATGCAAATAGATTTTAACAATTTAGAATTTTTGTGAGAAGAAATTAAAAATATTTGTCATTTTCGAGACCAAATAATTGGAAAAAAAAAAAATCAAATCAGCTGATCTACTGATACAACCTGTTCAATGTGTCTTGGCTGTAGTTTAAAAGAAATATATGTATGTATGTACCTCTGCGCGTCGTTGTACTCATATCTATAAAGCTCGCATAATATATATTGAGAAAATATTTCTTCCCATTTTATATTAGCCTCCGATCCTTGCGATTTGTTAGTAAACGGCTTCACACGCGACACAGATATTAAAGGATCCGACGTAAAATTTTCCAAATTAGTAGCCTCATTTTTAGGCAAACTCTGCGTCCTTTTTTTCACAAGAATTTCATTAGTAAGAGTTTGTTCATTATCCATAGCGCAATCCTCGTCAGGATACATCACTAGCGATGTATAATCTTTTTGTATTTGAGTAGAATCTACCGAGCAAATATTGTACTCCAAATCCCTCTCATCCTGTGGTGGATTCCGCACAGAAGTGTTACTTTGTTTTTCGAAGTCCTTGTTGAAAGAAGTATGAAATTAATGATTAATACAAGATTTAGTAAGCACATATCTACAATGAAGTGTAATCAATAACAAAATTGTCAACCTTTACAATTTTTTTAAGTTTATTCGTTTAGTAAAAACTGCATAGGCAAATATAATTCGAAAGTTGATTTAAATTTGCTTCCCGGATGTAAGCTTTCATTCGCTAGTGCTTTTTACCGCTCTGTTCTGTTTGTGCATATATGTACATCAGGGTGGTCCAAAAATGTGTGTGAAATAGTACAGTCGGAATTTTTATGCTCTCACCCCCTAGGATTGTTGTATACCGAAAACAATAAAATATATAAAGTATTTTTTCCCATACAAAATACATTGAA
>NW_016200732.1:0-2517 GCF_001687245.7 Rhagoletis zephyria | reverse complement strand
TCTGAGCTTAGAAAGTCCATATCTATATACTCTCCCTTATGCATGAGTTTCTTGGTATTTCTTCAAGATAAATTATTGCAAACACCGTGCCACAGTAGGACTGGGTACCAAAAATAGTAAAACTGCGTTTTCAGTTTTTCACACCGTCGCCAGACTTTTTTTTGAAAGAACTTTGAAATTTCGAAGAGATTATTAATTTCAAGAAATATTTAAAAAATTCAGTGCAAAGATTAAAAGTCTGTAGAATAAAAAAAAGTAAAATTTTTTGGTGCATAAGGTCGCATAGGCTTGGAAAATGTTCATTGACAATTCTAGCCTTGTATATCCTTGAAAATTTGCAATAATAATTTTTGTAAAAATTATATGTTGAAATCTAATATACACACGACCACATCCTAAAACTTCGTCCTATTTGTTAAAAATAAAATTAATTAAAAGGGCGTTTCCAATACCTATTTGTACATGTAAACCACAAAACTTTATTTTTTTTTTAATTCTAAATAATCTTGCGTTTTATTTAGCACCCGTATTAATTTTCTGAGTTAATCATTTCTTTTCAATTTCCTTTCAGAAAAAATATTGACGCCAACAAAAACTAAAAACGCAGTTTTGATATATGTAGCCCATGGCTTCGTGAGTATATTAAATATTTCGGGAAATTTGAAATATTTTGGTTTTTTTGATTGTTATTTACATATTTTCGATAAATTTTGATCGTTATTTTTGATTTGAATTTTTTCGTACATCACGTTAATATTTATTTTCAGATATAATGTTTTAAATCCTAAAGGATCTAAAACGGTCATAAAAACACAGTCTGCATTTTAACGGTAAAAGATATTCGAAGAAAAATCAAGAATGGCGATTATTTTGGATCGGAAAAATAAAAATCAGGAAATAACTTTTTAGTAATGATTTACATAAAAATGAAAATCTTATTATTTAATGTTTATTTTCGATCCCCGATTCAAAAGCTGAATGCTGCCTTTGGTAGTGATATATATTCTCTAAATTCTCAACTCAGCGAGCATTTCTGAAGATCCAGCAATGAGAATTTCATCATATACCTCAACGACCTCAACTTCAGACAATTCGTGCTTGAAGAGCGCCATTAATATTTTCATGATTGGTGAATCTTTCCTCGAGATCTATTATGAAAATTTCCAGAAATGGATTAAATACGGTCACACTGACGTTGCCTTGGTGACGCCAACGATTTTTAATTAATTAATTAATTAAATTTTTTACCTCAATTTAGAGCGATTTCGCTATTTTTGTTGAAGCTGTGTACATTTCTAAATACTCAGCGTTTTCGGAACGTATTCTCAGAATTTCATGGCGTACATTTTTAACTAGATCTATTGTTTGTACCAGATTCAGCTTGATTTCCTGGAATTCTCGATTCAGTGACAACGAAAGCTGGTCGACCTTGAAAATTAAATATAAGCTTAATTTAAGTTCGAGATCTATAGCATTTATCAGAAATTTCGCGCTTTTTTCATCAGTTCTGAGTACATTTCAAGACTTGTAGACATAAGATAATAACTCATAAAAATCGTATACAGCTCAATATTTCGAAATATTTGCATCGAGTAAGTTTCAATATTTTCTAAGTTTTCATCCCAGTAGTTCCATTTTAAACATTTATCGTTTTTTCTAAAATTGGTATTCTTTTGGTAGTGCGCTTAAATGACTTCTATGGTGCAGATATGCGATGCATAGTAGTAAGTTTACTGAGTTAATTTTAGACAAAGATAATTCAATACCATTGGAATCCTTCCACATTTAGTCGGTGACCTAAATGAAGGAATTCTATCCGCTTAGAGAATAAATTTTACTTTTGCCATTAAAGCCATTTTTCAATTTCTCTTCAGGAATTATTGAAAATTAAAAATTTCGTACTCTTTTGGGCAGACAGCATTAAATTTCAGTATCGATATCTTACACAGGCTCACACATTTCAGTTGGCTTGGTCAGTGACCAATTTGAGGATATGTACCTACATATGTATGTATGTATGCTTGGATATAGGTACAATATGCATACCTAGGTATGTACATGTAGCGTAACATAGCCTGCACATCAACAATACAGATTAAAACAACAAAAATAAACTGTTAGCAACGAAAAATTTGACAAGTAGACAAGCTGCTAGCTGCATTCAGTACTTGCAACCAAGTTTAGTACAGTTACTCACTTCTAACCTCTATCTTTAAAAGCAAGTGAACTTAGTCGCTTACACACACACANCTTTTTATCTGCAATGTATTTCGAAACTTTTTTACATTTAGCGCAAAACTTTGCCAGCACGCTGCCCAACTTGGGTAAGTGACTCAACTCAGTGTGAATATGTATATTTATATCTAGTAGAAGAAAATAAGTGAGTGAGTGAATAGCCGTACATACATACATACATATATACACACATACAAAAACAAGCTCGTATATGTCTACTGCAGCTTGGCACTTTACTCAAAATAAAGTTCCCGCTGTAGCCAATTTCTTTATTTTTTTTTT